>NC_046660.1:117075192-117076254 GCF_010883055.1 Belonocnema kinseyi | reverse complement strand
TTAATTATACGATTATAATTATTGTATGTATTTAATCTCTTCCTTTTACGGGTTTGAGGGCCACCTCTCCCTGTACATATAATTACAATTCCATCCTTAGTCTAACTTAACTACTACTTATATTCTACTCTTTCGCATTACGTAGGATAAACAATAGTAACAGTAGTGTTGTTTCTTTTTAACCTATTTATTGCTTCATCCACTTCTTTTCTTGTTATCTCGTTCCCTTTCTCCATTTCTCCTCGGACTATCCTACACTTTTGCCCTTTGATCTTATTTTGCTCTACCCCTAATAGACCCTTAAAATAATCCGTCCATTCCTCCATTTCTATTTCTTCGTTAACGCCCTTCCTTTCCCCTCTATCCCTATTTATCATATCCACACCCTACCTTCTTTGATGGCTTTTTCTACCTCTGCTTTATATTCTTCCTTTCCCCTCTGTATTTTTATTTCCAGCATCTTCTCATGTTCTTTTTTCCTCCTGTTATACTCCTCCTTCTCCATTTCCCCTCTTCTCCATTTGCTCACACACTCTTTTATTCTCTCTTTACTCTCCCAGCATTCTTCTTCCCACCAGCCTCTCTTTTCCCCTACTCTTTCTTCATTAGTACCCAGCTCATCCTTTACCTTTTCAATAGACTCCTTCAACCTTTCAACTAACGAGTCTATTCCCTCCTCTTTTTTATACCTAACCTTCTCCTTTTCCATCCTTTGTGTAAACTCGTTTAATTTATCTACCCCCCAGATTCCCATTTTCGTGTTTCGTTCGCAACCTTTTTCCCATCTCCCTCTGCCGCGCTTACTGACGCCGCTTCTTAGTGTAACTGTGACCGGGAAGTGCTCGGACCCTATCTCATTCCCTACCTTCATACTCCCTATCATATGCCGCCTTCTTTCTTCAGCCAGGATGTAGTCTATTACTGTTACTCCCTTTCCTATGAATGTGATCTCCCCTTCCGCATCTCCTTTCATATTGCCATTGCATATAAACCATCCTGTTTCTCCTATCATGTCTACTAACTTCCTCCCCTCCCTGTCCGTCTCTCTATGTTTGGAGTTCC
>NC_046660.1:117068587-117075092 GCF_010883055.1 Belonocnema kinseyi | reverse complement strand
AGCCTTGGAGGAGATTATGTTGAGAAATAAAAAAAAAAAATTCTTAAAAACGTTGTTTTTCTTGGTCAGGCCGGAAACTTATCAATCCACCCTCGTATACTCTTACACTTTTTTACAATGTTCTTTTGCTCTCTTCAATTTTAGAATAAAACGAAGCTACATATTTTCTTTCTTAGAATTTTTACCTGAACAGATAATAATTAAATCATTAAATCATTACATATTTCTGTGTCTATATTACAGTTCCTCTTGTCCTTAGGCTATATTGCTCCTCTATTTTCTATATACTATTTTCTTCGATATTATAATTATATTAATATTAATATAAATTAGCTGTAAATTATTGACCTGGAGTTTTTAAGCGTTTAAATTATCTATTAAACCAAAAAAGTGTAAACAACCTCCGGACTTTCGAAATTCTAAAATTTGATTATAAGAATCATTTGGAATTAAACAATTATAAACTATAGCTTCCTAGAATCTGGTTATATTATACCTTTTTCAGGACTACTTGGGAAAATCTATTTAAATTTTCTCGATGAAATTGAGAAATTCAACTTCAAACGTTTAAAACTCTAGCACAATAATTTACAGCTTATTAATATTAATGTTAATATTAATATCTGTTGAGATAATATTATTATATTTATAATATCATATATAGTTAATTATATATTATATAAATTCTTTTTATAATGTACTCTCATTATACTTCCTTTTTCAAATTTTCATGTCCTAACTCAAAATTTTAATTATTCTGTAGAATTCCTTGTCCCATATGTGAATAATATATTTTTTTAAAAAAAAATCTCTGACCCTATTCAGAAATACATACAATTGCTTTAAAAAATTTCCTGTTCCAATTCAAAATTCAGGATGAAATTAGAAAATTCAAACTTTTAAATCTGAAAATGATTTTTTTGAGGTGGGAATATTTTGAATTTTAAACTTTTAAAAGTGAAGCTTGACAAATTTTTAATGCATGAATATTTCATTTAAACGCTCAATAATTCATACGTATAAAACACGAACTTTTAACACCTTTTAATTTTACAATGTTTTAAATTAAATTACTTTTAAATACGAAATTACCATTTTAACATTTTTATGACTTTAACATTTTAGAGACTTCTAGTTAAAAAATAGAAATTACGCTATTATTTTTAAGGTTCAAAATGATAATACTTCAAAAAACATTCAGTTCGTAACATTAAAAATTGAATCAAATAATTGAGTTTTTATCCAAACGAGATGAATTCCAAAATCGCCAATTTCTTTAATTTCTTTCAAATGCGGATCAAGATATAAATAAGACTATTATAATTTAACATAATTATGATATTATCATTAATAATATATGTGTATATTTATGTACATATAATAGTATTAATATTTAGATAATTTATATTTTATACTTGAAATAACATAACCTCAAAATATACGTATATGAAGAGGCGCGCAAAGTATTTAAATCATGAGAATCGCCAGCCCAGCATCAAAATCTGGAAATATTAAAATCCCAATCTCTTGATTTTATTTCAAAGCAGATAGAGATATAAATAGAACCGCCGAAGTGTTCCGACTGGCAATCGTGCAACTTCGAGTTTTCAAATTCAGAAGAGGAGAAATGGGTTGCGCGCGCAACCCAATCATTTATATCGTCTCCTACTATATTCACACGGACGTAGCCCTGTCATAGTATTGGACCACATCTCGTTTCAGATCTGGGATCACTGCGTTAGCGGGCGGGGTGGGGCCGGGGCGCACACCGAAAGTTGTTGAATTCGAAACCGAACGTGATTTTCTGTTTCTCGTTCTCGTGTTCGCCTTCACCATCACTATAGCAAGCTTTGCGATAGGAAAGTCGGTCGAGTGGCTCGGTACGGCCTGTACGCCAAAAATGTTATAAACACTGAATTACCTAATTATATTCAAATTAAAGAGTCTAAAAATATTCTATTTATTATTATTTTAAAATTTCGAGACAAGAAATAAATGTAAAAAAAACTCTTGTCGTACTTTAGAATTTTAGTGAAATTTCTAAAATTATTTTCAAAAACTAAACTTAAAATTTAAATGAAATTAAGATAAATTAAAAAATTCTATAAAATATAGCTAAATTCCAAATAATATAAAATTTAGTTGAATTTAAAATTTAAATAAAATTTAGTTTATCGCCTGGTTTCTTTTTAAAGAGAAATTTTCTAGATAGTGGACAGATTCAGCATTCAATGCCTTTGAAAAATGTAAAGAGAGTTTGGCCTCAGCAGCTCTCTTGGCCTATCCGGACCCAGACGCGCTAAATGTTCTCCCCGGCAATTTAGGCACCTGGATTTTGACGACTAGTTCACCACGGACATACAGCACACCTCCGGAAAGGATAATTTCATCGCCGATGCACTTTCGCGAATCGAAGAAGTAGCAGACGGCACTGACTTTCAAGCTCTCACACAATCACAGGTTCAAGACGAGGAAATTCAAACCTACCTCCAACCTGAATCATCCTTGATGCTAAAGCAAGTACCTATGCCTGGCACATCTGTGAGTATTTTCTGTGAAATTTCTTTAAAAGTAGCACGCCCTTTAGTCACAAAGCCCTTTCGCAGAGCAGCTTTCAATTCGCTCCATCGACTCTCACACCCTGGTATCAACGCAACGGTCCAGCTCGTAACCGAACGTTACGTGTGGCCGTCTATTAAACGGATTGTAGGAAATGGGCACGTGCTTGTATGGAATGTCAGCGTGCAAAGATTTCACGCCACGTTTCGTCACCAATTGGGTCATTTATGCCACCATCTTCCTGATTCGAGCATGTCCATATCGACATCGGGGGTCCTCTTCCAAGTTCTCTAGGATTTACTTACTGCCTCACCTGTGTGGATCGCTTTTCTAGTTGGCCAGATGCATACCCAATTGAAAATATCGAAGCTGCGACAGTGGCAAGAACCTTTCTGTCTGGATGGATCGCTCGTTTTGGAACACCACTTAGAATTACAACGGACCAAGGAAGACAATTTGAAGCACAGTTGTTTCAAGAAGTCAACAACATTCTTGGAAGTAAATACTTCAGGACCACGGTTTATCATCCTCAAGCAAACGGACTCGTGGAAAAACTTCACAGGCAAATGAAAGCAGCCATTCGTTGTCACGTAACGGAGAGATGGACTGAAGTTTTGCCTTTCGTCATGCTGTGAATTCGATCAGCCTGGCGAAAGGACCTGGAAGCGACACCTGCAGATCTCGTGTTTCGGCAAGCCTTGCGACTTTCTGGAGAATTTCTCGCTTCCTGCAAATCAACCGAGAATAGAGAACCATCTTCAGATTTTGCCAAAGAGCTTCGACAACATTTTCAGCACTTACGTCCTGTAAGTGGAACACGACATGGGAACAAAATGCCTTTCGTCTTCAAGGATCTAGCCAGAAGTAAATCTGTTTGGCTTAGGCTTGACACGACCAGAAGAGCCTCGCAGCAACCCTATCAAGGACCTTACCAGATCATCCGCAGAGGAGAAAAGACATTCGATCTTCGGAAAAACGGTCAAGATGTCACAGTCTCTGTCGATCGTCTCAAACCAATCTACACTTTAACAGACGAGGACGAACCACATGCGCCAAAAGCTGATCATTCTGCAAGGGTGCAGAAGCAGGAAAATAATCCTGCTATTTCCAAACAATCAGAGGAATTCAAAGAGTTTTCAGCGCCAAAGGCATCGACTACTCGATCAGGACGTAGGGTTCGATTCCCCGACCGCCTCCAAGGAGGATTTTCATGAACCAAATGATTTTCTTCTTTTTTGTTTCAGAAGTACCAGACTCATTCCAAAAGTAGCGGGCAATGTGAGCAATCGATGTGGCAATATTTTTTTTCAAATATATGTCCTATTTTATACGTATTTTTCTTTATCGTGAATTTCTTTTGTGTTATTTCAATAACTGGCAGGGGGTGTATGTAGGGAACAAATAATTGTTAATCTACGTAATTTTATTAATATATAAATTTATACACATTTTTTCAGAATCAATTCTATAAGTCTTCAATTAAGGGTCTAAGGTAAAGGTAAAGTACACGCTAGTCAGTCAATCGCGACGCACTTCCGCGCTGCCAGGTTTTTATTAATTTCCAATA
This sequence comes from Belonocnema kinseyi, assembly GCF_010883055.1. Classification (NCBI taxonomy): domain Eukaryota; kingdom Metazoa; phylum Arthropoda; class Insecta; order Hymenoptera; family Cynipidae; genus Belonocnema; species Belonocnema kinseyi. The sequence continues at coordinate 117,070,966 of NC_046660.1, read as the reverse complement.
AACCATTAGTTGTGTAAATCACGTTTACCGAATTCTTTCGTATTCCTTCCTAAAACACTTCAAAGATTGAATACAATTTAGATCATTTCAAAAAGTGAATACATTTTAGTTCAATTCAAAATTTAAGTAATCAGCGTTCATAACATTTTTAGCGTACAGGCCGTACAGAGCCACCCAACCGACTCAACTATAGCAAGGATTGCTATAGTGATGGCGAAGGCGAACGCGAGAACGAGTAACAGAAAATCACGTTCGGTTTGGAATTCAACAACTTTCGGTGTGCGCCACGGCCCCACCTCGCCCGCTAACGTGCTAGGAGGACGCGGTTGCCATAGAAACGGTGAAAAGTTGAAGAGGGCAGCACCTCGATGTAGTCGAAAATGTAGTTAGACATATATATCGGACGTCCCCACCATTGACCCATGCCGTATCTAGGACCTAATATCTTTGCTAGGACCTAATATTTTTGCTGAAACGAAACGACATCGACAGTGAATACTGAATATCTGAATAACTGAAAGTTGAAAATGAATCAACTGCGCAATAGTTGCGCATTCCTCAAGTCCCGTTCATTGGCCTTTCAGGTTATGCCCTTATCACTTGTTTGAGTTGTCACTTACAGAAAGAGACACAACGGCGATGATGCAGCTGACGAGGAAAATATCGATAAATATCATAAAGTAAAAAACGTATCGGTACTTTTCAGTACGGTCGCGTATCGATATTTATCGATACTTTTCCCATCACTAACGACGACGTATGTGCAATTCTATGGACATATTGTGGAGCCAGCCTTAAAAGATCAAATATCTAACCTCACAAAGGCCTGCAGATGATACTAAAACGAAACGTAGGTTTAAGTAAAAAATTGAATAAAGTAATGTACTCATCTTTCCATACGAGAGTACAGTAAATAGGGTTACCAAATCGCCCGAAGGAAAAACAAGGACACACCTTTAGCACCTCCCCCAACACAAAAACATTCTGACCCAACCTTACCCACACTTTAAATGTGACGAAAAAAATGCAGATTCGAGCGCTTGGGCATTTAATAAAAAAATCATCATTGTCAGCATAAAGATGCGTTCACTGTCCTCAACTTTTAAGCCTAAGCGCACTGTTTACATGAATTATTCAGACTATTAATGTAGTTTGTGTCCCATATGGATAAATATTATCCCTCAGCCAATGAAAATCCCCGTTACGTCCCATTAGCACAAATTTACATGTATACCAACAAAAAGATCGTAAAAGTTTCTAAACCTGGGGACTTGGAATAAAGGCAGGGAAAAACTCTTTGCGCAGTTGCAAAATCAGCAAAATGCATCAAGATTACTACGTGTTTGAAAAATTAGTACGTTTGGGGCAAAATCAAGGACGCGCCCCGAAATCGTCAAAATCCAGGACATGTCCCCGAAAACAAGGAGGTTTGGTAACCCTACAGTAAATGCCCATACGGCGTGGCAGAATCCATACGACCTTTTCCAGAGTATCTTGTGACTGTTGAAACAAAAAGGGAATTATCACAATTACTCTAGATATGGAAGTGATAGATTCTGCTGAGGAAGAATTGGCGTCAATGGTTTCCGAAATCACATCAAAAGATGATGTTCTAAATCCCCTTAGCGTCTACATTGAAATTTTCTTTGGGCCACCCTAGCGGTAAAAGGAAAAACTACCATCCGCTATAAGTCAAGTCCTATTTATTTCAACAAATTCACGTGCTATAAGTTTTTCCATGAGGAAAAGAAGATGACCAATTATATTTAATATTTAAATATATGATTGAAAAATTAAATTTCGAAACATCTTTTACAAGTTCTCAGGGTGAATAATACGGAGTACTAAACTTTTATAATTAGTTTTTGCAGACAGACTCTGAGTTATGCGAATATGCAAAGTTTGTGCGCAATGCATATTTATTATTATTATTACACCATTAAGCCATTTGCCTTTCGGGGTAGGCGTGACTCACTCGGTAGGCGAAAGGAGTAGTGTGTGGAAGGGATAGAGATTTTTCAGATTGATCCAGAATTCTTGTGCTATTTAAGAAAATAACACGTTCGTTCCGCAACACTGCTTCGACCCAGGTTGCTGATCAATCTCTCTAGCAATCACCCCAAGCGAAGAACCTCACGAAGTCGTTATGTAAGGTTCCCCACTTGGGTCCATTAGTGGCCAAGTTCTTTTGTTTCAGGCGTCATTCACTCTACTGACACTCTTTATTAAATATTTGCCGCCATACTTTCCTGTCCTGGCATCAGAGCTGCCAGATCATGGATGGAAATTACCCCCACCATACCTACCGTTTGGGAGCCGCAAAACAGAAAGTGCATGATTACCACTGTGAGTTCGTATGCAAGCCGAAAATGCACGATT
>NC_046660.1:117051994-117068487 GCF_010883055.1 Belonocnema kinseyi | reverse complement strand
CATACGAACTCACAGTGGTAATCATGCACTTTCTGTTTTGCGGCTCCCAAACGGTAGGTATGGTGGGGGTAATTTCCATCCACGATCTGGCAGCTCTGCCTGGCATACTTCTCTAGCTTCTTTTATGACCATGTATTTTTTCATGCAGGCTTTCGTGTTTCTGTGACTTCCTATGTCTCTTCTAACTAGGGTCTCATTCACACATTCTAACCATTCTTTCCACGGTCTACCTCTGGGCACGCTGCCATTTACTTTACCTTGATACACTTGTTTCATTAGTCATTCATCTATAATAATATATAACTTCAAAAATATTTATTAGTTTACTGCGCCCCTAACTAAGATTGCAGCTGAAGATCTATAAACCGAATTCATCTGAAATTGGATTTAATATTATTGATATCTTGCATGGTTGTATAATCTGGATGCTCCTACAGAGAGCTTGTATATTGCAATTCAAGGACATGCTCTTCGGTGACCACGTGACCAAACTAGTCCCCGGTTATGAACATTTTTTTTTGTGTTTACTGTGTCCACAGGGTTTGAGATATTATGTTTAAACTTTGACAGATAAAATAAGAAGCACTTTGCAGATCATGTTTCGTTCGATGCATTTTTTAGAATAAATCGTCTAAACCTTGAAAAAAATTAATATAAGCAATAAAATTTGCACATTCGTTGCAAATCAACAAATAAGTATCTGCACACACATAACCTCTCATTATTTTTGGGCATTTTTAGCGATTTCTAGCGGAGAAAAAAAGGAACTTTGAACGTCGATAAAGTCGAGATCAAGTGACTAAGTTCGATCATGAAATTTTTGTGTGGGATGATTTTCATTTTTTTGATCCTAAAAATAAAAAATAAATTTCAAATTGAAAACATAGCAACACCAGCAATGTGCTAAAATTTACTCTTTGGAGTTATTTTATTTTTATTCGTTTTGTTATTAACTTAAGATTGTTTCACATCTGTGCAAAAAATCCACAAGAATATATAACGATTCTAAATTTTTAGTTATTTTCTAAAGATGCACATTTCTCAAGATGGGACTTGAACGGAGTTTTGAGTATCACATTCTAAGATGTTTCTCGATTTTTTAAAATAGAGGCACCTACAAACGTTCCTTAGTGCTTTCTGTATAACTTCCTAAATCCTGTACACGATATCTCAATCAGTGTGGACGTAGTGAGGACCAAAAAAAAATTAAAATCATTTCATTCTCTGCACAAAAATTTCATGAACGAACTTAGTCACGTGATCTCGACTTTATCGACGTTCAAAGTTTCTTTTTTTTCTCCGTTATAAATCGCTAAAAATGTTCCAAAAATAATGATAGGTTACGTGTGTGCAGAAACTTATATGTTGATTTGCAACGAATCTGTAAATTTTATTGCTTATATTAATTTTTGTAAGGTTTAGACGATTTAGACCGAAATTGGTGTCAGTGCTCAATATACGCGAGTTAAAAAATCTGAAATGCATCAAACCAAAAATTGTCTGCAAAGTGCTATAACTCGAATGGTAATATTCTATTTTATCAATTTACAAATAAAGTTTTTAGTGCAAACAGCATGCCCTTAATGTACAAGGTACTATTTTTGAAGTAAGTTTGCCGAAAATTCTACAGGTACACTAATTCGGCGTGAGTATTGCATACATAAAAACGGAGGCGAACTGCTTATAAGAAACCGGTTTTCTTTACATTTACTTGTGATATTATATTGTTTACAATTTCATATTACTTAAAATGTGAATTTCACGATATTATGCACCTCCACCTACCCAACCTTCTGGGAATGCACCCACTCAAATAGGTAGGGGTCCGTAGATGTCGTATATGGCGTGTTCGGCCCTGAATGAATTAATTTATATTAAACATTAATTTAGTCATGGGCAAGCACGCCATATACACGAAATCTATGGGGCATGATAAATGCAGACGGCGCTGTCGGCGAAAATCTTGACCCACCCCGCTGTGCCCCTCTACCCGCACAAGTATCCATCCCCTCTTAACAGTTGTTGTGAGTAAAATCAGTGAAAGAGGCGCTGTCGCCGAATCGATTTTCAGTCGATAATAGAGTTTTCTGAAAATATTAGTGATCACTGGAGCAATTAGAACTATGTGTTATCCGGCGATCTAGGAAAATAACAATAAACTAACAATAACTAATAACAAATTCAAAATTTTGTAACTCCAAATGATTTACATATATGAAATTCCATACTTATTAAGTATGAAATTCTCCTTTAATTTTTAGCACTTGAAGTTGATATGATTTGAATAGGAAAGTTTTCATTTGGAAAAATTTCAGCTATTAAGCCTTTACATTTAAAATGAAACAATTGCAGAATTGTTCAATTTTCGACACTATTCTATGTTTAATTTTGGGCCCTTCAAATTGTAAAGCTGAAATTTTGTTGTTATTTTATTTTGACCCATACTATATATAATTTGTAATGCTTTCATGTTGAAACGGGTTGTATTTAAAGTTGTTAAATTGTGAACAGTCTTATTTATATAATTATAAATTTTTAAACATTATGTACCTTTCAATGATTGCAGTGCAGAACTAGATATCCAACATTTTTCCGAAACTGGGTTTTTGCATATAAAATTCTCAAACAATCTAATAAATATTTTGTTAAAAGTATTTGTTCGAAATCTCGTTTTTAATATAGTAAAATAAGACTGTCAGTGATTCAAAAGAAAATAGTTGACTGTACGTGTTATTCATTTACAAATAAAAATATACATTTCTTCTCTTTATGCGTCTCCCCGCGACAACTCATATATTACAGTGCGAGCAAGACCGCGACACAAAATCTTTATTTTCCCGTAATGGATTCATTTTTTTGCATGAACACTTTTTAATTTCTATTCGACTCCCCTATATCTCCGGAGCAAGTTTTTATTATTATTATTTTTTTTTTTTGAATTACAAAATTTATTGTAGTCTTTATCCAAAGACGATTTTCAAACCCCATAGAATTTGAACCTCCAAATGTTTGAATGATTTACTCGTAATTGGTTAAATTTTTCTAATCAAAATCATCTCTAAATTTAGCAACTCAACATTTCAGAAGCAACTCTCTAAATTTGAATTAGTAAAATATAACTGATTTTCAATCAAATTCGACTAATTTCTGTTGCTAGAATTGTGTCACTGACAATTAGTAGAATTGTATTGATAGGATTAGTAAAACGAAAATTACTAATTGAATCAGTTATATGTAACTGCACTAATAAAGCTTATTGATCAGTTATAATTGTATTGATGAAATCAGTTAATTTGATAAGGTTACGTTCTAACTATATTTGGGCGCTATTTTGAAATGTGAAATTGTTTAAAGTTTGAAATTACTTAGCACGTGTAAATAAGGAATTAAATAATTAAATAATAATCGAATAATTGCTTATTCATTTATTGAAATAAACATTTGAAAACTCAAGTCATTCTGAATCAAACAATATTACTTATATATAAAATATTATTTAAATAATGCACATATTTCTAGTTAATATATATTATAGTGATCTTAATGATTAAGCACACTTATTAATCTAGAACATTTTCAATTTGTATCCAATTGAAAAATTTCATCAATATAATTTGTAAACCTGGTTCAAATACACTAAAAATAACGCTTTAAACTTACGGATCTCTTAAAAACAAAATTGATATGTTTTTGAGAATTATCTGACTTTTTGAACTTTAGTCTAATTAAAAAATTTCAAGAAAATATATTTTATATCTACTAGAATTTTAGTTTCATATTTCTTAATCTAACAAAACAAATTTTAAATATCGTTGGGATAATTTGCAAGTCTTTTTGACGTGCACCAAGAACTTTGACAAAAATATGTAAAACGCGTAAAACTTTTTGTTTCATTTGAAGACCTTTAAAAACTGCATCGATGGCTCACGCGATTGAACAAATCCTGGTAAAGTAACCGTGGCTACAACATTCAGGTAAGCAGACAGAAAAAAAACTGGAAAATCCGTCATCGCAATTACCCTTAAGGTCCTTTAAGGGGTGATAAACGTTTAAAATGCTAAATGGTTTTGCGCATAAATATTCAATTAAAAATTAATACCTTTCAATTTTTCGATGACTTCATCATCGACGATGCCTAATGATATAAATTCCTCGCACAATTCTTTGAAGCTGAATTTCTCAAAATTTGTCATTTTCCTATTCTCTAGTTTCCGTCGTCTGCTGCCAGTTAAGTATTTTCACTTCAAATCAAGAGGCTAACTTCACCTCGTAGATAGCTGAGGGTAAAACAAGGGACCAAATGCATGGGATTTAGCTCAATCTTGCCCTATTTTGCTAATATCTTCATAAAATATAATTTTTTCTATATAAGTGTATTTGAAAAATAGTTTATATTTTTTTATTTCTATTTAATTAAATGATAAAATTATTATAACTATTATAAATTACAAAGATACTACAGAAATAAAGTTTTGTATCATGCATTTGATCCATTGTTTTCCCCCTCAGCTTTTAACGAAGTGAAGTTAGCTAATGGTTGATGTAAAAATACCACATTTGGGCGCCTTGTATTACTGCACTTGCGTGGAATTAAATATGGACATTAAAACAATTCTAGTAGTTAAAATAAATAATTATCATAAGATGGACAAGAATGTATACAAGCTGTGTTCATTAAAATTTTGTTTAAGAAATATAAGTTAGTTTGCGGAACTCAATTAAAATAAACTGTTAATTAGAAAATACGCGTGTTATGCACTTTTTTCTTAACTAAAACTCTGCAAGATTTTGAAAAAAATATTATTTGTTATGTGCATAATAGTAATAGCTTCAAATGTTTTATAATTTTCAAAGTAAATTTATCTTTCATGAAATTTTATTCACACACAGATATGCACCTCTTTATCACCTTCAAAAAATGTTTGACGTTCAGTGACAATATGTTATCAATAAGATACAAATTTAATAAGTTTTCTTAACTCTCAAACGGAGAAACGAATATATGTGAAAAATTAAAATATGATGGAAAGAATAAAATATCTTCAAATAAAACTTGTATAACCATACACAGGTAAAATTAATTTGTAAATTACTCTTAGTACTTGATAAAATTTACACCCGTGTATTGTTATACACTAAGTTAATATATTTTGAGGAAAAATTTATAATTAAACTTTTTGTTAAACCTCAATATTACATATAATATTGGAGGGTAAATAAAATCCTAATTAGAAATTTTTCCTCTCTCAATTTATTCCAAGTCTATAATTGATTCACTACAGTTACGGTATAACTGATTAACTTCAGTTATGGTTTTCTTTACTGTTAAAATTAGTAAACATCCGTAAATAACTGATTCATCGATTAAAATGAAGTGTACTGAATAAATTAGTAAAATTTCTACTAATTCAAATTTAGAGAGAAGATTTTACTTTTTATTTATACTGAAAATTGTACTTTTTATCGTTTTTTGCAACCGAGCCTTTTCCAGTTTTAGGCTCCTGTGATTTTGAAATTGTAAACTTCAACATTTTGTTTCTCGAAACTGGATTTTGGTAAATTATACATTTTCTTGCTTTGATTTAGCAACATTTCTTCTTAAAACCAAAGTTTTTTTGTCTTCAAATGGTGATTTCGATTTTACATAATGTTACTTCGTTCTCCTGAAAATTCCGCTTTTGTTGCTTATCTTGTTCTGTACTGCAGTACTTCATTTATGAGTGACATTGAAAATGAAAAGATTACGATACAAATACAAAATAACTTTTTCATTTGGTTAAGAATAATTTCATTTTGAAGCCATAGTTCTATCACAGTCTATTGTTTGGTGCCAAACGCCGGTAGGGCCAGAATTTTTCGATTTCTCAGACTTCTAATTTGACGCATTAAAGAACTATGTACAGAAGTTATTTCAAGTTAAAAAATAAACGTCATTAAAAATGATTTTCAAATTGAAAGAAAATGCTCCTATTACTATAGGCGAATTTTGAAAAAAAAATATTCAAAATTATTTTTTTCTTACTTAATTTTATTCTTCGAAGGATTCTCTACGAATCTCTGTGGTATGTTTTAACGCTAAATAACTCTAAATAAGTAAATAATTTCAAACTGACAGACTTATTCGCAAGTTCGCCTGGCGCAATCTTCTAAAGTTAGTTACAATTAACAATGGAAATATTTTCCTCAAGTTTTAAAATAGTTTTTGAACTTGAGATAACTACTAAATAGTCTACATCCTGAAATAGAAATTTAGTTTCAATTTAAACAATACGAACATTCATCAATAAGTGCGTAGTTTTTGATATTTTATCTATTAATTTTTTATCTAAAATACCACACTAGTCAGTTCGAGGATCAGTTTCTTTGATGTTAATTTCAACCATACTCGTTTCAATTTTTAAAGTGTACATTTTTTAATGAGAGGGCTACGTGTACAGAAATTTCGGCACGAATTTCAGGACGAAGGGGCTCTATATATCGACATTTTTGTACGATTAGCTGGATATTTTCTGTACATTTTTTGTATCGTTCACAGTGGTTGAAGCCTTTACGTCTATCTTACAATTATTTATTAAATATATTTTGCTAATTAATAGCTAAATATAGATTTATTTATAGCGAACAGAAATCGCATTTGAGCAAACATTTCAATTGAAGTTAGGTTATAAATTTTAAACTACTGTAACCGAGAATTTTATTCTCAATTCATATTGACTTATTATACCTTATTATAATACCTTTTTGAACAAGACAGCAATTTGATTTTTAAATTATAAAAATTTAAAGAATTGTAGGTATAGATGACGGTGAAAAGAAATAGAAAATATTTCATGAAAAGCAACCAAATCAATGGGATCTAACAGGAAGGTCAGAAGTGCTCCACCCTCTCGTCCCAAATATATATACCTGATTTTCTTTACGCCTCTAGGTTTACTCCTCAATTCAAAGGATGGGATACTCGGGAAATTTACTGAAGCTAACAGAAGATATTGAGTAAAAATTTCCAGGCCACTTTCGTTCCATGAGGTTCTAGGTTCTTTGATAGAATTTTATATTTTAGAATTTCGATCTTTCAGACCATCCAGGTACAACTGATTTTTAAGATTTTCAAAACAGGCACCAAAAATAATATTCTGAGACTTTATGAATCTATACGTTTCATGAAATTATGTGTCGAATGATATATACTTTGAAGAGACCATTTTTTGACACCTCATATATATGCAGGCCGTTCAAACAATACTTAACCCCTCCGGTCGCTTTTTCTGTATAAAGCATAGACATAGGAAACACGGGACTAGGCAACCTATCCGAACTTCGGCGAACGGGGTTGAGTTCACGAGAAGGGGGAGAATTCCATGAGTGAGGAGGGCCGCCATCTTAGAATGTGCTACTTGATTATGCGCACGAGCGTTTTGGGCCGAGAAACTGTGAAAGAAAATTTAAACATGTGGGTGCTGCCATGTTTGTCGCGGGACATCAAAAGATGACAGACCTCCCCTCTCATTGCATCAACCCCGCAATGTCATTCCTAGTCCCGTGTTTCCTATGTCCATGGTAAATGGTCTGTAAGTTTAACATTGGAGTGAACCACGTGGTGCCCCCACCCCCAGGGCGTTACAAATTTTTTTAACGGCCTCGTATGTATTATTTATTCTTCTCTATATATGATTGAATCACCGAGTGATTAGGAATGTGCATTGTCATTAAATAATTAAATCCCCAAGATTAACTATTTCTTGAAGTAAAATAAATTACAATAAAGATTATAATTGAATATAATGTTTGTCACTTGAAGACGTTTGAAACCAAACCTTGAAAATTGCGCAATTTTAAACACAACCGACTTGAAGTTGTCATATTTTCTAAGTTTATTTTCACTTTAATTTCAAATTTTTTTAAATCAGACTGTATAATTTCAAAATTAAAAATCTCTGTAAATCTAAGTTATAGTAAAAAGTTGTAAATTAGTGCTACGTTTTTTTTGATTTAGAAATCGAGCACGATAAATACCTATATTAGAATATCAAATGCCAATACCACGCCATGAGAAATCATTAAACAAATATTAATCAAAGTTGAACAAAATTGCATTTAATGTTAACTGTAAGTATTTATGAAAATATCAGGAAAATATTTGTCTTGAATTAAAAATACAGTTCGTTTAAATATATCTCTTTAATTCACAGAACTTTTCTTTGCATTGAAGACTATTTTTTCCGAATTTTGATAGTGACATGTTTGTTTTTACATGATTCACTTTTATCATTATTATTGATTTAGTTTTAAATTTTAATTGAATTTCGCGCGTCAAAACTAAACCACTAGAGAGCACTGAGTTTCAAGTAAAGTTTATGTGAATCTATGTGGAGATTTCTAGGTTAGTCAACTCTCGTCCGCGTCGATCGTCGAACGGCTTTCATGTAAAAAACATCAAGTTCGTTTATCGGTGAACAGCTAAAATCGTTTGGATATTTGACTCGATTGTAAATATAAATCGTTGTATTCGAAAATTGTAACTTATAGTGTAATAAAACCACATTTATAATCCTTTTTTATCAAGATAACTATGGTGTTATTATTCTGTGTAACTATAAAGCGCCGAACAGAATGCTCATCAGCATTTAAAGATCCTGAAACCTTTTGATTTTTGGACTGAAATTTTGATTGATTTCCTCCATTTTGAATATTTGGCGATCCCGCCAGGATTTGTCTGCGCGTATTGAGTGCAAATAATGGATTTACTGGACTGGTACGCATTGTTACGAAATTGCGCAATTGTGAGAATTCGCTGAAATGGAGAGCCATCTTTTCTTTGTTCTGAGACTATGACGCAATTGCTTGAAAACTTGCAATCGGTATAATTCGCGTCTGAAGTTTTTGAACTTTTTTCGAAATAATTTTGGTTTCAGTCTTTTGTTTGATTTCAAAGTGGTTCCTTGGAAAAATTATTTATTAATTGTCAGTTTAAAAAATATTTGATCAAGATTTTGTCAATAATGAATTTGAAGCTGCCGAAGTTACGTTCCTCAAGTTCAACGATGCAGTTATGATTCAACTGCAAGCATTAGATGATAACAAGCCTGCATCAACGAATCCTTCTCAGGGGAATGATGGAGTTCCTTCTACAACTCAGCTTCGTCAACTGTCATCGTTACCTTCGATTCTCTCTTCCGAAAAGTTCAGGTAAGCCAACAGATTGTGCAACATACCGCGACTATTTCACTTCGCTTATTATTCATAACCGAGCTTTGGATAATTTACAAAATTACATTATATAAAATCCTCGGTCAAAGGAGAAGCTAATTCATTGATAAAAAATATACCAATAACCGCGAATAATTTTGAGACAGCATGGGATCAATTGAAAAGTCGTTTTGAAAATCCTCGTGCTCTTGTTAATGCGGAATTACAATCACTTTTTTCAATGATAGCAATGAAAAGTGACTCTGTTAATTCACTTAAGGCTATGCGTACCCATGTAATCGAAAAAGTCTCAGCTCTCGAAAATTTAGGTCGCATAAAGTCGCAGACTACTGCTCCGCCTAAGGAAGCTAATTCGGATGGCGTTAGAGATATTTTGGTTTATCACTTTTCTCAAAAGTTAGATGCTAAAACTCGTTTAGCTTGAGAATTACAACAGGGAAATTCAACTGAATACCCACATTTTTCGAAGTTTTTAGAATTTTTAGATTCACGAATTCGAGCGTTAGAAATAGTTCAGCGTGTAGATGATTCGAAGATTAAAACCGATGCTGTAAGATCTCATGTTGTGTCAAATGAAAATAATGGTTCTTTGTGTTCGGTTGCGCACAAATTGTTTTCATGTCCAGAGTTTAAGAAAAAATCAGCTAAGGAACGTTTTCAGTTTGTGAAATCGAAAAAACTTTGTTTAAATTGTCTCGCATCTGGGCATTCTTTTGCTGATTGTTTGAGCTCTTTTTCATCTGCTCAATGTCAATCTAGAAACCATACTCTGTTGCATTTTAAACGAAATGTGGATGAAAAGAAAGATGGATCAGTACAAAATAAAACTGCTTCTATTGAAGAAGTACCGGCTTCGTCTAATAAGAACTCAACTGCAGCCGCCCAATCGCTTCATGCGGCTGCAAATCAGATAAATACTACTAAAGTATTGTTAGCTACAGCTAAAGTTGTTGTGTCTTCACAATCAGGTCGTTCGGTAACAGTTCGCGCTTTTTTGGATCAAAGGTCAACTTGGACTTTTTTAACAAAATAATTGATTAATGCCTTGCAAATTCGTCTCAAATCATTAGAAGAAATAAAACTTCTCGGTTTAGGAAGTGTCTCAACTGGTGAGTCCCATATTATGGCTCCGATTAATATTCGTTCTCGCTCGGGTCAAGCTCCAACTTTCTTGACAAATGCATTCATTTTGGAGCATCTAGCAAATTACTTGCCTACCTTTTCTGAAGATGTGTTGGCAAAGCCAAATTGGATGAATCTCGATTTTGCGGATGATGATCCTACAGGGTCACAACCAATACACATCATTATCGGTGCTGAACTTTACGGTTCGATACTTTGTAACGGGCTTAGGGAAAGTCGTTCTTGTGAACCAGTAGCACAGAATAGAGCTTTCAGCTGGATTCTCTCTGGAAAGAATTTCGAACCTCGTTCTAACTCGAATTCTTTCATTTCAATCAATGCTATCGTGCATCATTGTGTTCCGAATGAAGATTTAAATATTTTAAATGAATCTCTGAAAAAATTTCGATGCAGTTACCATAACATCGCCATTGACATTGATATTCGCGAACTCTTGAAGGTCAATATGTAGTTCGGTATCCATTCAAATCCGGCCCCCCGATTAACATTGGTTTGTCCCAGAAGACAGCAGAAAAAGCTTTATCTTCTTTTTTAAAGCGGTTTAATGCGAATTCAGATCTTTTCGAACAGTACGATAAATTTATGGGAGACTATGAGAATCTGATACACATGTCAAGGGTTTCAGACCCACCTCTCGAATCGTCCTAAGTAGTTTATTTAACACATCATCCTGTGATTAGAGCGTCGAGCACTACAGCGGTTAGGAGCGTTTTTAATGCATCTCGACTGACGTCCAATTTTACATCATTAAACGATCATATGCATATTGGGCCTAAATTGCAAACTAACTAGTACGAAGTGGTTTTTCAATGGCGAACTTTTAAATTTGTGTACGCTGCGGATATCGCTAAAATGTATAGATAAATTTTAATTGATGAAGGAGATCGTGATTATCAAAGAATTCTTTGGACTCCGGAATGTGAATCAAAAATCGTTGAATTTCGTTTAAATACCGTGACTTACGGTACAGCGGCTGCACCATTTCTTCCATTGCGAGTCCTTCGACAGTTGGCTAAAGATGAAGGGTCTCAGCATCCTAAAGGTTCAGCTGTTCTCAATCAACAAATTTATATTGATGATTGCCTATTTGGGGCAGACTCGGAAGATGAAATAATTGATATTCGGGAAGATGTGGAAGCTCTACTCAAAAAGTGTCATTTCAAATTAAGGAAAAGGGCCAGTAATTCGCTTTCGTTACTTGAGGGCACTGATAAGCAAGAACATGGACTTGCCGTTGAAAAGCGTTTAGATGAAAGCGACTCTTTGAAAGTTCTCGGTATTGTTTGGCTTCCTCTTTTGGATATTTATCGCTTTAAAATTCAGTTACCTGAATTATCAATTGAAACGAAACGTTCGGTTTTATCTTTGATTGCTCGATTATATGATCCTTTCGGCTGGGTGTCACCGATTGTGATTCTTGCTAAAATTTTTATGCAGAAGCTTTGGGTTAGATCGATTTCATGGGATGCACCTTTACCAGAAGATCTTGCGAGCTACTGGAACACATATCGAGGTAACTTATCTAAGCTGGATATGTTGTCGATTCCGCGATGGACAGGACAAAGAAATAACGTAGTTGACAGTTCGATTCATGGGTTTTCAGATGCTGCAAATGTTGCATATGCCGCAATAGCTTACTGTCGTTTAGTTCTTGATTCTGGTGAAATTAGAATAATTTTCATTTCAAGTCGAACTAAGGCAGCTCCAATAAAAACGCAATCAATTCCCCGATTGGAATTATATGGTGCACTTTTTCTTACGGGATTGATTTCAGTTGTTAAAGCTATATCACAATTTCCAAAGTTAAGATCGCAATTTTGGACTTGGTTAAATAAACATGCTTCGGCTTGGAAAACATTTGTTGCGAATCGCGTAGCCGCCATTCAAGCTGAAGCACCATTTGCAAACTGGAATCATGTTTCAACTAAAGATAATCCTGCCGATCTGGCTTCTCGTGGGCTTTTAGCTCCTGAATTCGCCGAATCTAAGTTATGGTGGCACGGCCTGCCTTAGCTCAGCCAACTTGAAGAGTTTTGGCCTAAGAATCGGGAATTTCAAAACTTCGAAACTAATTTGGACTCCTGTATGCGAGCGCATCATGTGCATAATCGAATTGAATTTTGTTTGGACAATCTCTTAAATCAAATCTCTTCCTGGTCGAAACTAGTGCGTATCTTGGCATATATTCTTAAATTTTTTAGCATCAAAGTTGGATTTTCTCCTTTAAAAATCAGGAACAAAGACGATGCCACTTTCGTTAAGTATTGCGTTGAAAGCGAGATTATTTGGATTAGATATATCCAAGCTAAATTGTTCTTCAAAGAAATCTATGATATAAACGAGAAAGTTGAACTCAACAGGGGCTATCCTTTCCCAATCATTTTGAAATCACATCTAGTAGTGATATTGATTATTCGTCACGTTCATGAAAAATGTTTACATGGAGGTACGCAATTAACCCTGAGTTTCATAAGACAAAAATTTTAGATTATTCGAGGTCGACAAACCGTTAAATCGGTAATTTACAATTGTATCTCTTGTGTAAGATTACGTGCTAAAGTGTCTAATCAGTTGATGGCAGCGTTGCCTAAAAGTCGTATTACGCGACCTGGACGCCCTTTTACCCATGTAGAAATTGATTGTGAAAGTGACTATTCCACTTAGGCATTTCTTGCTGCTCTCAAACGTATTGTGTCGCGTCGAGGTTTACCTCATACAATTCATAGTGATCGTGGAACGAACTTTCAGGGTGCTAATCGAGAACTCAAGAAAACTTTCCGAGAGGTAACGCAATCTCCTGAAGTAAAAGCGTATTTGATAAAAGATAAAATTCGATGGGATTTCATCCCTCCAACTGCGCCTTATTTTGGAGGGATTTGGGAGGCTGGAGTTCGGAGTGTAAGACATCATTTGCGTCGTGTTCTCGGAGCGCATACGCCTACTTTCGAAGAACTTGCCACATTATTATGTCAGATCGAATCATGTTTAAATTCTCGACCATTGTGCCCTTTGCAAGATGATCCCGAAGATCTTAAAGTATTGACACCTGCACATTTCTTAATTGGAGGCGAATTAACTGCAGTGCTTGAATTGCCGTTAGAAAATGTAAGACAAAATCGTTTGTCAAGGTGGCAATTGTGGCAGAAACTACTCGAAGTCTTTTGGAAGGCTTGGTCTAAAGAATACATCTTGTCGTTACATCAGCGTAATAAGTGGCAGCTCCGTAAGAAGGAGTTGTGTGTTGGGCAAATAGTTTTAGTCAAGGATGAATGTTTACCATGTACTAAATGGGCGCTAATTAGAATCATAAATATAAAACGAAGCTCAGATGATCTTGTGCGGGAAGTAACCGTTCGTACTGCATCAGGTACGTATGTACGTCCAATAACTAAATTAGCGCTATTACCTGTTGATACGCAGTCAAACGATTGAAAGTTACATTTTCTTCCTTCAAGTTTCCATCTTTTGGACCTGAATGTTCCAAAGAGGGGCGGAAATGTGTGGAGTTGATTTAGTTTGAAATTAAAATTAAATTTCGCGCGTCAAAACTAAACCACTACAGAGCGCTGAGTTTCAAGTAAAGTGTATGTGAATGTGTGTGGATATTTCTAGGTTAGTCAACTCTCGTCCGCGTCGATCGTCGAACGGCTTTCATGTAAGAAACATTAAGTTCGATTATCGGTCAACAGCTAAAATCGTTTGGATATTTGACTCGATTGTAAATACAAATCGTTGTATTTGAAAGTTGTAGCTTATAGTGTAATAAAACTACATTTATATTGTTTTGTTATCAAGATAACTATGGTGTTATTATTCTGTGTAACTATAAAGCGCCGAACAGAATGCTCATCAGCATTTTTTTATTGATTTCCTCCATTTTGAACAATTTGGTTATATTGATTGATTAAGACAAAAAATGACAAAAGCTTAAGCATAAAAAAACTCTTTTTTTAAAGATAAAAAAATTCCAATTTAAAATTTGAAATCCGGGCAGACTGGTCTCTGTAATGTAACGGAATTGTTTGTGGCTCAAATCTATTTCTTACAATGCAAAGGATGAGACACGTATTTTTCGTTTTTCATAACCAACAAAATTTTCACCAAAGTTAATTCCTTATATTTGAAAAGTCTACAAATTTAGTCAAGGTTTATAATCCATCTCTTTTGTTTGGAAATTCTACTGTTTGGTGAAAAATATAATTATTTTTATGAAAATTATACTATATTATGAAAAATCGACTGTTTGGTTAAGTAGTCATTTATTAGTCGAAAATTCAAATGGTTTGTTGAATAGAGGATTAATCCTTTTGAGTTGGAAATTTATCCGTTGCGGTAGAATAGTCATCTTTTTTGCTTGAAACATCAAGAGCATGGTAAAGGATGAAACTTTTTTCTTGAAAATTCGTATTTTTTTCTTAAAACTTCAACTATTTGATTTACGTGCAACTATTTCGTTCAAAATTAATTGCTTTGGTTTGAAAATCAAATGTTGGGTGAAAAATTTTTTGTTTTGTTTAAAAATTCAACTTTACGGTATAAGAAACTCGAATGGTTTTTAAAACCTTTGCCTATTTAGCTACTAAATTTAGGTACTAACATTAATGTAATTTAAAAGAATGTAATTTCCAATTTGTTTGTATTTTCATCATTTATAATTCCGAAAGTATTAGAATCGTCCAAAATTTCAAATCTTAGTTTTTCAGCGGATCTCAACGCTTCAAGACCGACAGTTATAGTTTTATCCATCGAAAATTCGATGCAAAAATCGAAAATTTAAATTTTAAGCCAAAGACGACAGATGCGTATGAAAGTTCAAAGGAAACTTTTTAAAAGAAATATAATTTTGTTATCAACCATTTAAAAATAAGACTTGATATTTTGGTTTAATCGAAAGAAGGGCTAGGTAGAAGGTCTTTGGGAGAAGTAAGCCGAGAATAACGAAAGTAAGAATTGCATACGAGGTGTGTTCAAAAAGTAAGGTGACTTTTCAATTTTCGTGGGCTACGTACATTCAAGTTTTAAATTTTTTTTTGTCGTGTTGGTACACTCGTCACGATCATATGTTCACACTTTTGTCTATATAGCTCGTGTTGTTTTTCTGGCAGAGGCGTAAAAGGTTAGAAGGGTTTGGCGTGCTCGGCGATTTTCTTCTTTCGAAAAAAATGGAGCAAAGAGTTTGCATTAAATTTTGTGTGAAAAATGGAATCCAGTACTCTAAAAATCTTTCAATGTTGACAGTTGCATACGGTGAGTCTACTTTGAGTAAGAAAAATGTGTATAAATGGTACAAGCTGTTCCAAGAAGGCCAAGAGGATGTCGAAGACGAACCTCTCCCTGGACGTCCCAGCACGTCAACAATAGATGAAAACGTTCAAGCAGTGGAAGAAATGGTGTTGAAAAATCGCCGAATTACCATCAGAGAAGTTGCGGAAGATGTTGGCATATCGGTTGGCTCATGCGCCGTTTGCGAGAGGTGATACGCAAAAAACGTCCGGAACTTTGGAAAAACAATTCGTGGCTTTTTCCTCACGATAATGCGCCTGCTTATTCATCGTTGCTTGTGAAAGATTTTCTGACCCCTCCTGAAAAATTGTTCAGCAAATTTTTCTCAAATCCACTGCAGCTGCTTAAATGTTTTGGTGCAATGTGTCACTTAGCTTGGGAAATTCCGGAAACTAAAATTTGGCCAGATTTAAAATGTTATTAATGAATTTCCTAATTTTTGTTTATTTCTCAAACTATCGCATTTCTCGATATTATCGTTATATAATCTTGCACTTCCAGTTCAAAAGTATAAATAGTCTCATTCCTAACTTAATTTTAAAACTCAATAACAAAAACATACTGAATGAAACGGTACCGCAAACACACCGGGACAACACAATGAGTTTAATTTGTTTACGTGAAGTTAAGTTAGCTTAGGTTGGTTCAGGTTTTTTTAGGATAGGATAGGTTTGATCACTTTGCAGGTTAAGCCCACGCTGATTCAAACGGTACCGCAAACACAACGGGACAACACAATCAGTTTATTTGTGTTTCGTGAGGTTAGGTTAGGCTAGGTTAGATTTATTTCTAGGTTAGGCTCGAGTTGACCCATTCGATGTAGTACACATTTGCTACTGGGAAAATATGCTTCCAGAGCT
>NC_046660.1:117036545-117051894 GCF_010883055.1 Belonocnema kinseyi | reverse complement strand
CATTTTTTGAGGTTATGGCTCAACTATGACGTGATGGGTGATTTTTGATACCGAATTTGAATTCAGCGCCCCAAAATCCATAGGAATACGTATGTCTTGTTATCAGATCCGCACACTTTTTTTTGGTGTGATTGTGTTATTGAAACACTTTCAATTGAAAAGTTAAGAGTTTGGTTTTCTTTCTAAGAGTAGGCTCCATTTTTTAACATAATTAAATAAGAATATCTTTCCGATGATTTTTTTTCTATGATGCTTTGAAAATTTTTTATTGTTAATTATTTTAAAAATTTGAATTAAAATCTTTATAGCTTGCCATTTTTTAAGGAAAAGGCTTACTTTGTTTACGGAGTGAACTATGAATGTCTTTCGATGATCATTTTATACGATACTTTGTAAGTTCATAATAATTATTAATCATTTAAACAATGTTCATAAACATATTGAGAGTTGGGGTATTTTGCAATTAATAAACACAATTTGTTTACAAAGTTAACTAAGTTTGTCTTTGCGATGATTCTTGCCTAACTTATTTGTGAAAATTACAAGAATTATTTTGCTTCATCAAAATTTTCTGTACTATATTTTCTCTTGCAATATACTTGTCCATATATTTTACTGTGACTAATAACTCATAGTCGCGCATATAACCAATATTATTATTACCTATTGTAATATATGAAAAGTTGTACGCTCCGACATTTTGATGTTTTTTCCAAATTTACATACAAATTTGTAGTGTTGCACAATAATTTATTCTGCCTTGTCAGAGGGTACCCATGCGAAGCCGTGTGCAGATAAAAGTTATTAAACCAAAAATGAGGCACACGTATGAGCTTCTACTTCGCTTTGAAAATTGGGCTTAAATTGCTACAAAGAAGACAGAAGTACCAGTAGTAAAACGTCTGGAGCCGGTAATATCAAATATATTACTTTTAAAGGACAGAATAATGATTTTTATAATTTTTCTAAATCAGTTTAAAAAATTTGAGCCTTAAAAAAATGTATGTTGTTTTTTATTGAGTTTTAAAATTAAGTTATAGGAATGAGACTATTCATACTTTTGGACTGGAAGTGCAAAATCATTTAAGAATAATTTTGAGAAATGCGATTGTTTGAGAAACAAACCGAAATTATGAAATTAATTACTAAGAGTTCAAATCTGGCCAAATTTTAGCTTCCAGAATTTCAAAACAATAAAGCCTCGATTCCGTCTCGTTTTCCCGTATCATCCTTCATCGGTATCGCCTCGTTGATTCCGAGGAATGCGACAGATGTGCGCTAGTGGTGCGTACAGCTCGCGGGAACATTTTTTTTGCCACCCTGGCGCGCTAATGCTTATTAGCGTTCTTTAATGAATAGTTAAAGTTGAAATATGATTACATATTATGCTTGTTTGTCGATTCCTGATTGATTTGATATCAAACACGACTATGTTTTGATTTTTTCAAAGATTTAATTTCACGGTATTAAGTAGATTTTCCAAATTTTGTGGCGTCTATTTTCTACGTTTCAGAAATAAAATTTGTATTTGTCAGGATATTTCTAAAATCGAATGTGCGGACGTACTTCAATCACTTTGAGTATTATATATTTTCAAAATTGTATGAAATTTGAATCTATAAGAAGTGCATATTAGATCAGTCAGTCATAAGACTCATGAACTCATATGATCATTTCACAGTCGATTTTATAATTTTATGTTCATATATAAAAGTAATATATTTTGAACATAAGAAAGTTTTTCAATACTGCAAAAAAGTATTTATAGAGCCTCCTAGACTGTTTTATTTTCATGCATATAGATTTTACATACTTTGAAAGATTTAAAAAATTTCACAAAAATATCGAAATGTTTAAAGGATTATATAAACATTTCAAATATTTTATATTATTGCAAATTTTTTACAAGATTTCATAAAATTTCAAATGTTTGGTTCAAAATTTGAATGATTTAAAATAGTATTTTCGTTAAATGAAACGAAAGTTACGAATTCTACCAAAAAATTGTTTAACAAAAGTTCTGAGGAGTTTTTAAAAGCTGCAATTCATCCATACAACTTTTTCCGTATCTCACGTGGTTTTTCCAAAAATTTGCATTTTCTTTTTTTATATAGTAATTTCGATAAATAAAACCAAAAGCACAAATCCTAACAAAAAAAGCATTGAATACATTTTTTAGAATTTTTAGCATAGTATTTTCGAGAAAAAAAACATAGTGTGATATTCATAGGGTGATAAATGATGAGGATGTAAAAATTATTCCATATTTTAATGAATGAAGACTTATTTTATGCATTAAAATTGTAATTTTAATTACAAGTTCTAATGTATTTTTTTATTTTTTATCTTAAAATTATTTCTATTAGAACGTTTGCTCTTTAAAATGCTGAATTCTAATTTAAAATAAAATGTCCTAATTCTCATGGTTTTAGTTCAAAGTCATTTATCATTGAAGGCTTTTAATTCGAAATCTTATAATCTTTATCGGTTATAAATTCGATTTATTTTAAGTTTGCAATCGTTCCACATTTAAGAGATCAATTTAATAAATTCGGAAATTATTTGATTTTTATCCTTACAAAATAATAGCAGAATTTTGATTCAAAATATACCAACCTTAAAAGTTATACATTTGTAGAGAAAATAAAAAGTTTCGAATAATAGCGCAAATTTAGGACAAGTTTATGGAGTTATTTTGTACATAGAATCGATTGGTGCAGTTTACTTCTAATCTAAGATCGATATTGATTAAATTGTATAAAATTATTTAATAAAAAGTTGCCGCAAGGAATTGAGAATGTAACACATGTTACTTTATCCATTTTAAATAAACATTTATATTATTTAAACTTAATAGACCGGATTTAAGCAATACCAATTCAAAAAATAAACATTGACTTAATTGCAAAATGAGCATTAAAATTATTTATGTGGCGAACCTCTGATATTGTCACTAATTTCACAAATAAAATAAGGATTAGAATTGCAAAAGTATTTTAATTTTATAGCAATTTTGTAAATCATGTCAGAATCCCTGATTCTATTTTATTGGTGTTTAGACCTCCTTCTTAACTTTTCCCATGCATCTCAGAGTTCCATTGCTCTTATCTACCCTCGACTCATGTCTATCCGCACCTACTTGAGATTTTTGAATCGCCTTGACTCTTGACACTTAGGGTTACTGCAACGATTTAGTTGGCCATAACTGTCTGACCAAGGAATGAAGGGAATGAAAATTGGTTTCTTTTATATATTTTATTAGTTGTTAAATTACTAAGGGCTTGAGTGTACTATGAGACTTTTAAGTGAAACTATCTCGGAACTCACCAGAGATCCTAGAAGTTTCTTATTTTATTAATGTTTCTTTTAAAAAACGATGGGAAATGATTTCAGTTTTCGTTGACGAAATATTTATTTTAGCGTCTTGGTGCCTTCTTTCCTTAGAAAAACTAATTAAATAACTTTTTTATGACTGACTGAGTGTCAGTTTCTTTAAAGCAACAACCTTTTATTAAGAGAAGTACATTTTCCAGAGACAGATTCTTAAGAAGGTTAAATTTTATACTTGTGAACACTTTAGACAAAATACAATATAAATTAAAAATGTTTCTCAGAAAATCTGTCTCATCTATAGGAAATATTAAGTAAGGTCTTATGTGCTAACTTAATCTAAGTGCATTCATTTACCCGAGAAAAGAAACATGCTTTCTGGTTCTTTCCTCGGCTTGTCTCACGCCTGTCTCGTTTTTGCCAATAGAAAGATAAGAGAGTTTGAGAACAATAATAAAAATTGCGAAATATAATTTTAAATTTAGCGATTAGGCCTTTATGGTGAGGCGGTGTTCTTCTTTACCATGCAAAAAGGGTTGAGTTCTACATGATCCCATAACTAGATGAGCGCGGGATACGTGATCATCACAATCTATGTAATAATGTCTTTGTTGGGGGTGGAGTATATCTTGAAATGCTCATCTTGAGTAACATAAAACTGTAGTTATAAAGCTTTAAAGACAGAAATTCGGATTTTTTTTAAAACAAAGCACAAATTTCCTATACGCATAATTTTTTGGAAAAAATTCTGTTTGCAAATCGGAAAAATACATACCGCCTGATTACCTCTAAAAAAACAACATATTTCGCCCTCGATAGGTTCTGCGATTTCAAGTGTAGGGCCCTACCTGGTTTGAAATGGATTCGGTCTATATCATTATAAATATGCATTGTACACAAACTTTGCATATTTGCATAACTCAGGGACTGTCTGCAAAAACCGGTTATAAAAGTCTAGCACTGCGATTTATTGGCCCTGAGAGCTTGTAGAAAGTGTTTCAAATTTTAATTTTTCAAACATATATTTAAATCTTGAATTTAATTTTGCATCTTCTTTTCCTCATGGAAAAACTTAGAGCACGTGTATTTGTTGAAATAAATACGACTTGAGTCATACCGGATCGTAGTTTTTCCTTTCCTCGCTAGGGTCGCCCAAAAGAAACTTTAGCGTGACCGGCAAGGGACGAAAGAAAAATTTGAGCGCGAAAACTGCTTTATCTTCTCGTTATTTCAAAAATAATAGAACACTTTCCTACAATGATGCTAACAATGCGCATTTTTTTCTTTCGATTGCTACATGGAAAATATAACTTTCTTTGAAAAAAATCTAGATTTACCGAGAGTCTTTATACTCTTTGAATTATTTATACAGAAAATCAGACAAAATCGCTTCACCGCTTGATCTGAATCATTAAAGTCCGATTTACAGACGATTTCCAGGGCCCTTAATGACGGAACCTTTATAAAAGCACCTGTGAAACAGATAATTTGAAACAATAATAATAAATATCATTTCCACAGCAACATTAAGCTATACCAGGAATAAGAAAAATTCTTGAAATTATAGTCAGATAAATATATTTTATTTATTTGTTTTCGTCAATATACAAATTCTGCTACAATATTAAGGAACTATTTACTCAATAAATGACTTATTTAATTATAAACATTTCTCATATCACGAATCATTACGCGTTTGGTATTGTGTATCATGCACTTTTCCCAAAATTAGTCCTACTTGCGTTCGCAACACAATTGGTAGACGTAATATTTCGGGACTTTTGAAGTCCATTACAAATATTTACAAAAATACTTTAAGATCATGCACTTAATTCTTACGAGGTACATCCACATTATGTGTATGCACTTCGTGTGAAACCTGTTCCGATATTCTGAGGACAACGCTTTCGGGAAATAATGATCTAGAAGCGAACTAAACTTGTTATAATGATATTAAAATAACAGAAGCAACAACGATGAACTGAAAATCTGAAACTAAATTTCTAAACCTCTAATTTTTGGTCTTACATGTTACCTTATCTTTTAGAATGAAATTTTTTTTGTCCCTGATATGAAATTTATTTCGTTTACTTGAAAATAAAAAATGATTAAACTCAAGCAAGAAAATTGAATTTAAATACAATATTTTATGCTAAATTTGGAGCATCAGTTAATTATAGAGAAGCATAGACTCTACTTTTAACGATGGATTGTATTTTATAGAATATTATTTACAAACAACGAATTTTCTATACAATCAGAATATATCGGGAAGATAGTTTAAAGTAGAAGGATAAAGGCACCTAGGAAGAACGATTTGTTAAAGAAACAGTTGATTTCTTCTAGACTAAAACTTTAATATGTTATCTGTTTGGTAAAAGTTATTAAATTAGGCTCAATTAAGCTGCGGAATCATAAAAATTAACTGTACATGCTAAGCTAGTGAAAACAGAAAGCGTTTTATCCTTGACCACTGATTTGAACAGTAGTGATAGTAATATACTTGGTAATTGGTGCCTTTACCCAAAATGTGCCCTCGAAGTTGTGAGAAAAATTTCATTTATCAATCTTAAGAAATCTCACATGTATGTTGTAAGACCATCAATTCATTTGCACACGCGGTCCTATCTACACAAATACTATCGAGCATTTGGCAATTGTCCTATCTACTTGTTCTACGTTTTTATTGTTCTCTTGTGGCTCTTACTTCGACGTTTCTGAGTGTCAAGCGCTCAGAATGTCACTTATCTTAAAGGTCTACATTTTTTAGATGATAAATGCAAAGTTTTCAGAACATTTTTTTGCCCTGAAAGATGATTCTCTCATACATCTTCAAAATTTTAAAATTAACGTACTGGGAGCTTTCTTGCAATGGAAAAGCTTTTGAATGACATATCATAATTTTACGACATTTTGGGGACTTTTTATGATGATGTGAGAATTAGATGTAACTTTTAAATTTTTGTTACGGACTTTTCAAAAAACTTGCGTCTCACAGTGTCTTTACAGAAGATTGTTTTATTAAAACTTCATTATAATTCAAATTGTTTTTAACTTTGACACATTTGAAATTCAATTCTAGCGTGAAATATCAACATTTCTAAAAATTGCAAAACATCCTTAAAGCAATATTTAAACAAAAAATAGATACCTTTCAATAACCTGAAGTAAAATATGTATGTCTGTTATATAATAAAGGTTTTTGAACTAGAAATTTTACAGTGGGGTCGTTGTATGATTTACAAAATGGCATTTTCCAATAATAAATTACATGCTCTTTACCTTAGCGAACGTGGTTTAAATACTTAATTTCGGATGAAATCGACTAATAAATTAGTGATATTTTAAATATTACAATAACCTTGAGTTCTTAAATCGTTTCTACCAATCAGAGAAGAAAAGATAAGGTTGATTGTAGTATGGTTATCAACCAACTTCACATTCTCAAATTTAAATAATCGAAATAGTTGACAGATTTCTTAGCGAGCGCTTCTACTCAGCAGTAACAAAATTTCGACGCCTCCATTCAATATGAGTCTATGTGCTGCCAACAATGTGTATGATACTATTCCCTATGGCTTATGCTTATGCACAGCGCATAATCTCATCCACGGCTCTGTCAAAAAAATCAAAGTGCTTGAACGCATCGAATGACATAAAAAAAACAGAAGCTTTAACAAAATACCTTTCTTTATTGTCTAAATGGTTATATATTTTTATATTTTAAGATAAAATTTCAAAGCAAATGAAATTTTGTTATGCAACGACCCTATTCGAATACATTTATTTTAATCCGAATAAGCGCCTAACATAAAAGCCACATCGCACTTTCAAAAAAGTGGTTTATTGCACTTTTCGCTCGCCTGGCTTGTCTGAATATTGCTCATCCAAATTTCAACTCGTCTTTTTATCAAAATGGAAACTGGGTGTCTGTGAGACCTGCTCTCTTGACTTAAAAAAAATATTTCTTTGGGACAAAAAATTTGATGGCTATAATAAGATCAAGAAAATATATTCGTTGTATGATCAATTTTTGGTTATTTCAAGAAAACTGTTTTTTTTTTGGCTCAAAAAGTTTTGGTTAGTTCAAGAAGAAAAGAATCTTTGTTGAAAGTCTGTTTGAAATGAATCAAGTTTTTTCGGAAAACAAAAATATCTGGTTGCTTCTGTAGGAGCCAAACGTTTTTTCACTATTCCTCTTTAATATTGAATATTACTAAAAAGGATATCAAAACTCTAATATTTGAACTACACAATCCACGAAATAATAAATAATTTTATCCCCAAAATCCACGGCATTAGTGTGAAAACTCGTTCCAAGTTGATATGGCACTCTGTTGTTTATTTAAATGTAGAAACGCGTGCGAAATACTTTGTGTTTCAACTCCTAGAATCAGTATTGTTTTCCGCAGACTCTGTTCTACATTCCAGGAGAATACGGTCGAGTCACACGTTGCTGCTATTGATATAATAAGAAAGTATTTAGTCTTGCAAGAAAGTCACCTTAGATTCGGAACAGTATGAAAGTGTTGGAAGACAGACCACATCGACGCGACGCTACTTCTAGCTTTATTTTGACACGCTTTTTTCTTTCAGCTCATGTGAGTGCGACAATAATCTCATACTTTTCACAATTTCTTTTCGCCATTTATAATTTGTAAAGACGAATGCAGAATAATTGTGTTGCCTAATTCTACTCGCAGTCAGCCAACGATCGAAATATTCGAGCCGATCGTTCTCCCGAGTATTACCCTGGCAAATGTCCTCGATCGATGCATTACCTAGTACTTAGAAAAAGAAAAAAAGTCAGAAAATAGACGCATAGACCGCTAATAAAGCAGGGAAAGTCAACCATTGTGGCTTGTAATACCGTATCAGCCGAACATCAACTTTGTTTTTTTAAGTATGCATGCCGATTCCTACAAAATCCGAGAGGATGTGTTACCTCCAGACCCGTCGAGAGGAAGACCCGGGCCCACGGGGTAGGAATGACGGTCCCCTATATGTAATTTTAAAAATGTAGAATTCAGCTTGATAATTCAGTCTCTCGACAGGTCTGGGTACCTCGTATTGAAATTAAAGTTAGCCTTGCTTATAAATACCTATTTTTGCATTAAAGAAGAAAATATTGTGTATTAATACTGTAAAGTAATACAAAATCTCTTTCAAAATGGAATGCGTTATATGAGCATTGGACATTTAAACGTTTTTCTCTGCTGATTTATTCACTTTATTTCAACCAAGCCGTTAACCACTAGCAATTTTGATGTGCAACTGAATTCAAGATAAATTTATAAAGCTTCAAACGGAATTCAAGGGAATTTAAGGGAATTCAAAAGAACTCGAAGGGTTATACAACTTGAGTTAATTCAGCAGATTTTAAACTCGATTATGCGCGCGTGTTTTCGTCCTGAAAATTTTGTGTTGCATACTTTATTAACTTTTCGAAATTCGCGTCCGTCAGAAGTTAAATTCGAGGTACAAAATTCGAGAAATGCTAGCATTAAAAAAAAAACTTCTCACGTGGTCTATTTTCTTCAATAAGACAAAAATATATCTATCAGAGGTCCCTTTTTAATTCTCTTCACCCTTTTCAATATGCGTTTCGACTAGCTAGGACTCCGAGGCTCACTTGTCAAACTCTTATTTTCCTACTATGGATATCTGCGTCATTTCTACCATGAATTTTCAGTGAAAAGTTATAGAGATCATTTACAATCATAAGTCGGTACACAAATTTATGCAGGTATTTTTTAGTCACTTTCGTTCTGATAGTGTGATACCAAAAACTTTATCATTATTATTGGCCTATGAATTTATTCTTACTTAAATATCATAACATTGCCAAATATATCAGTTTCATTTGAATTATTTCATTTGCTCGAAAGACTACATAAGAATTCATAATATTTTAAATTCCAAAGAATTCAAGAGAATTTTATAAAATTCAAAAAAGTACAAGAACATTTGCACACTTAAATTCAATAGTGGTCCACCCCTCGATACAAACTGACCTTGCCAACCATTTTTATATATTTCATAAGCACTGATTCTTTTTACTACGCATTTATCTCAAATCAGAATATACTGGTTTTTTTTTAGTTTTTGTAGATTTTTGTTGATTATATATTTAAGACTAAATTTAAAATCCAAGTGCATTCATTTTAATGAGGATTTTATTGTAAAATTAAATCAAGCACTTTAGTTTCGTATATGCATTTGCACTTACATTAAATATTGTTATTGCACAAGGTATTCTTTTAAAAACAATAAGGAAATTGTTAGAAAGCTACGCCGACTGTATAGCAAATATCTGAATATTTCTTCAAATGGTTCTTAATGCTTCAAAATTGACACGCCATTTAATATTGCTCTACTCGAACAAACACCGAGAAATTTAGACGCATGATACGTACATACATAGATAAAGAACGAGAATCCGAAAGCATCGACCCTTTGGTTGGAAAAAGAGAGCATAGACTTGCCTAGATTGACAGGAAACAGGTAATCGTGGAACCATTAATTCTATCACTTCCTACACTGAAAATTTTTTGGGCGAGCTACTCGCCTACGCGGTGGAGCTGGAACACCAAATGCGTCACGCGCTGCTCGCCTGCAACTTGGTACATATCCTTTCTCATATTGGGAACGCTGTGATCCCACATTGGAACAGCTGTAGTCCCAACAGTATTGGTACAGTAACGCTCCCTTTAGGCGGGAGCAAGGAAACCTCACGCCGAGTTTCGTGCGGAGTTATACATATAGTTTATACTCGTGGGGCCATTTCATTCTCTTTTGTGGGACTGCTGCGTTCTCAACACACGGGAAAGGATCTGCTCGCACGTTTGGTACTATAGCTTACTTAAATGTGATCTGGCCGCTCCACCAAACGTCGTGGTGGCGCTGCGTTACCACTACGAAGACTGCTGCTTGCTCAAAAAATTTTCAGTGTACGGTACATTTGAAAGAAGGTCAGAGCAGCGAAGCCCTTCACGGAGGAAACTGCTATGGGTACAGTAACTAAAATTATCAAGTTGCATTCAATATGGTTGCAATGGCCACTAGTTTTGTTGAGACGTCTTTTATTTAAGTTGTTAGATCAAAATGACCTAGTTGCCAAAACGACACGCTTGTAGTTCCAGTCTTGTAGCTCCCACAACCAAGCTATTTTTAGCCCATCCACATGTAATTCAAGCCGCTTCTTTTGCGTCTAATTGGGTTAACTTATGATATGGTTATCACAAACACAATGTTGCAGCTAAATGCTTGTCGTTGCCGCAACCCAATACGTGGATATCCCACAACCACTGTGTGTATCTCAAACATTTCTGATTGGTTGCGCATAGTTGCGCAGATTCACGTGCGCCAAAATACATCAAGTACCGGCTCCCATCAGGCCTTCGACGCCATCAGAATATTTCTTGTGTGAATCGAATGTAGATGAAAAGTGAATGAAAGTGCTAAAGTGTTGATATCACAGTAAACCCCAGGAATAAATTTTATCTTTAAAAAAGATAAAAACATTGCATCACATTTATCTAACGAAAGATAAAATTTATCTGAAAATAGATCAAATTTATCTGAAAAAAAGATAAAATTTATCTGAAAAAGGATTAAGTTCATCTGATGTAAATATTTTTTTGACATAGGTTATATGTCAGACAAAAGTAAGGGACTGAAGTTGTCTGAGTAAGAACATTCAGCCAACTTTAGTCCATTACTTTTATTAAACAAATCTTCAGTTTTCTATCGACCCTGATGTAGACTTCAAAAATTGTAAACAAACACAATTTGGTATAAACTAACCAAAGTGCAGACTGTGTATTCAGTACGTATAGGTGAGTGATTTTTGGGTTGAAAATTAGTGAAATAAAGCGAGAATATTTAAAATTGAATACCACGAGGATTTTGAAATTTATGAAGGACATTTTTTTTGTGAAAATAGACGCAGCCATCTAACTTATAACCTATGTCAAAAAATATTTACGTCAGATAAACTAACTTTTTTTCAGATAAATTTTATCTGTTTTCAGATGAATTTTATCTTTCGTTAGATAAATGCGATGCAACGTTTTTATCTTTTTGAAAGATAAAATTTATTCCTGGGGTTTACTGTGATATTAGAATATTCAAAGTGCATGGAGAATGGAGAATCAAGGAAAAATGTGCGCAAAATCTAAAGAACTTTAAATCCTTCTGGCTAGTTTAAAAGGTACATAAGTAAGGTTTTAGCCGTTAATTTTCGAAATGTAAACTCCGAAATATTTTGTACACCACAAGTATATGATGTTTTTAATTTTAGTGTTTTAATTTTGTTTGAGGCGAACCAAAATGCTTTTATCATATTTGAATTTATGTATTTTAAGCGAAATTTTTCAACTTTTTACAGTAAGTAACATGCAAATTCAAATAGAAACTTTTGTGCCATTGATGCTGAGAATTTTTTCTTCATCCACACCCTAGTCAAAATATCTTTTACTGGCAGTTGTAGCAACGACCCGTTAGTAGAGAGAAATTTTTTTTTGTGGTAGTAATAACCACAAAGTATGCCCACGGCAACCACATACTGTGGTTGCGACAACCATACAGTGGGATTTTAACAACTACAGTGTGTATCTGCGGAAACAACATAGTGTGGTAATGGCAACCATAAGGCAGGGTTATGGCAACATATATTGCGGTGGTAAGAAACAGTACATACTTGTGCAGATACACAGTGTAGTTCTTACAACCAGTCTCTTACACAAACATCTATGTAGTTGTGGAAACTACAATTATAGTTAGACAATATTTTACTACTTGTTGTGGTTGTGACAACCCTAATTATGGACCATACAACCATACAGTATTCTGCGTGTTTCTAAAGAGAATAAAGACTGAGAGATTTCAGTTGCCACATAGATTCTTCGTGCTACTGACTATTATACCTTATTATAACTATATTTACATTTTACAGTCAAAAATAGAGGAGAGTTAACTTTGTCATTTCTCTCCCTCTCTCTCACAGTTCTTGAGTTTTTAGAGACACTTTCAAGCAGCTGCTGTGTCTTATAACAGAAACCAAGTCCGCGGTAATTAGCATCAATTCTTTATTAGACAATTATTAAATCTGTCATGAACGATCAACATATTTCCTTTTCTTATTTTCTGTTTCTAATTGTAATTTAGTAATCGTAGGCTTCAATATTTCCATTGTACATATTTACATATAATTATAATTTTATTCAGATTTCAAAAGAGCAATACTAAATAATGCTTGTCCTAGCATAATCGATTTTTCTCATATAACATATATAATATATATTTTATGAATACAATTTTTAACGTATCATTAAAAGGGTTCATTGACCCACTAACTATTTAAATTACGTATTGTAGTTTATTCCACTTTCCCGATTGTTCCAATGCACTGCTTGCACACCTGGCACGGTAAACAGGATATTGTATGTTAATTGCAAGCACACGGACCCACCCCAAATTATCAACGATTTACAAAATATTATTTACCAAAATTGAATAAGGTGTTCTTCTGTACACTATGGATCATATAGCCGTATTACTTCCCGGCATTTTAAGCTCAATACAAGCCTTTGGGTCGAAGAACGAAACACCGGAGCATATTCAAAGTGAAACATTTAAAACCCGCTTTTTGAAAAAGACGCATTTAAATTTGGCGAGTTCATAAATAGACGTCTTATCCTTTTTCATCGAACATGAAATATACCCTCTTTCAAAAGATTCAATAGATACCCACGAATATCTCCTAAACTAGAACCGGCCATAAATTTCATTATATAAAGATCCAAGCGTTTTCATAATTTGCAACCTATTTGTACGAACAGCTTGTTCGTGAAGATAAAAACAATACCAAATTGTAAGGAAATCACAGTCTGAATCTTTGAAAAACACAAGTTAATACTTTTTCTTGTAGGGTTTTGGTGTGTAAGTTTTATTCTTCATGAACGCGTCGTATTTACATGAAAAGTATTTACGGAATCCATTTTAGATTATTATTAGAATTAGAGCAAAGCCGGCTAAAGGTGAGCTAAAACTTCGACAGCTGCAACGGGAGGTGTTTGGTCTCCGCTAAGAATAACGGGCTCGGATTCAGTTTTTTGCACAATCCTGACGAGATTCGCGTCCTTTTTCGAAGGCACCATTGTAGCCGTTGGTGTCACGTTCGCGCGACCAGAGTAACTTGGCGGTCTGCTTTCCCTGGCGGTAGTGCAGGCGATACTCCCAGCATTTGACCTATACGTCGGCGGTGGCGAGGACGTGGGTTGCAGACGGTCCAACAATAACAACCTAAGTCTGTATTCCTGCATGCTTGCCTGGAAAAAAAAAAGAAATACAGTCGTTTAACGATGATGACCAACAGTGGAATTCAGATATATTACAACAAATAGTAATCTAAAATGCCACATCTGGTAATTAGTAAGGAACTTGAAATGTTCGGGATCAGTGATGAGCGATGAAATAAATGAGTTTACAGGTTCCTTGCGACGAATCATGTTAAGAAAATTACGAACTAAGAATTATATGCAATACCACCAAAGTAAACAGGTACTCAAATTCCACTGCTCTTAACTATTTAATCAAAAACATTTCTTGGTTTCAGATTTAACTACACGAAGGATTAAACCTTATTTACAGCCTCAAACTTTTCAGGATAATTTTTAAATGAATATCTATGTGAGTTTAAACTTTTGCCACTCCCTATGGGCACCTTTCTGCGACTTGAAAACTTGACGTCTACCAAATAGTAATCATCAAAAAGTGAAATTTTTAATTTATGGAAATAAGCGATGAGTAATTTTTGAGAGTATGCACAGTTTTATCGATTTATAATCCTTCGCGGAGAAAAATGGATATTAACACTCAATATCTGAATTTTGAACTATAGGACAATGATCTAGATGTTACGGTGTAATATCTTGACATTAATATATAACATCCGGATATTAAAGCTCATATCCGGATATTTTTATAATCAATTGTTGAAATTCGGATTCTACGATAAAATTTCCTATGGAAGGTCACGGAATAATCACAATAGTTTTTTTTGTAACGATAAAAAGTTAAAAAAAATATAAGACGTGTAACCTATATCACAGTCGTTATTTTATATAATCATAAATTTCCGCTTAATATTTCGGATATTTAATTGAACATTTTGGATGTTACAGAGTAACATGTAAGTTTTTAATATCTACAGATAATAACGTTGAATATCTAAATTGCTGTTCTATAGTCAAATACAAAATATGATAACCCTGAACATGTAGATGTTACGGGTAAACATCCATTTTTGTCCGTACGGGATAACGATCTCGATATTAAGGTGTAATATTTAAACTCAAATATTTTACATTATTTAATTTAATAATATAATATTAACATTTAATAACCAGATAACCCTGGCGGAACGAAGGAACCGAATGGAGCTTCTACAAAGTACCCGTAAAGACGCCATTGTGTCCCCATTCGGTTCCTTTTTAAAAAACTCGAAAGAACAGCAAAATCAACTTTTATTATTATTTTTATTATTATTATAGCGTTAAGCCATTTCCCTTTCAGGGTAGGCGTGACTCACTCGGCAGGGGAAAGGAGTAGTGTGTGGATGGGATAGAGATTTTTCAGATTGATCCAGAATTCTCATGCTATTTATGTATATAACATGTTCGTTCCGCAACACTGCTCCGACCCAGGTTGCTGATCAATCTCTCTAGCAATCACCCCAAGCGAAGAACCTCACGAAGCCGTTATGTAAGGTTCCCCACTTGGGTCCATTAATAGCCAAGGTCTTTGTTTCAGGCGTCGTTCACTCTACTGACACTCTTTTTATTAACTACTTTCCGCCATACTTTCCTGTCCTGGCATACTTCTCTAGCTTCTTTTATGTCCATGCATTTTTTTCTGCAGGCCCTCGTGTTTCTGTGACTTCTTATGTCTCTTCTAAGTAGGGTCTCATTCACACATTCTAACCATTCTTTCCGCGGTCTACCTCTGGGCACGTTGC
>NC_046660.1:117031384-117036445 GCF_010883055.1 Belonocnema kinseyi | reverse complement strand
CACGTTTCAATGATATGCCTACAGCATTAGCTACCTCTCTCAATTTCACTTTGGGATCATTCAACATCATATCATGGATTTTTTCGACATTTTCTGGTGTAGGGACCCCTTTTTTGCTCCCAGATCGTTCAGCATCAACTGTGCTCGTACGGCCACAACGAAACTCGGTAAACCACTTATGAATCGTTCCAATCGACGGTGCAGAGTCCCGGTAATACTTATCCAGCTTGGCCTTGGTCTCGGATATCGTTTTCTTGCGAAGATAGTAGTGTTTGATCAAAACTCGAAACTCAGATTTTTCCATATTAAAAAAAACTCGGAGGTTAGTCGCTTCTCAGTGCTGTAACTTGTAAATGCGTAAACATTAATGGCTGAAGTTTTGACAGGCGTCATTTGAAGGATCAAGCTCGACGAAAATGGTTCACATTAGTGAATACTAATGCCATCTCTTAGAATTTTCAGGTACTTATCAGACTGCCTAGTACTAAGATACTTGAGGCACGACCTGGTGCACCCGGGTCGTTGAATCATTATTTGGAATTTTTTTCATCAGTGACGAAATTAAAATTTTTGTTAAGTTCTCGTAGAAAACGTTTTAAACTACGTTGTTATCGATCTGGAGAATCCGGATCATCGACACACAATTTTTAGTAATTTTGGCTGTTGAAACAATCTAAATTTTGAAAAAGTTCTTATAGAATACGTGCTAAGATACCTGGGGCGCGACCTGGTGCACCCGAGTCGTCGACTGACCATTTCGAATTGTTTTCATTATTGACGAAATTAAAATTCTTTAAAAAGTTCTCGTAGAAAACGTATTATACTACCTGGTGCTTGATCTGGTGCACTCGGATCGTCGACTCACAATTTTTAGTAATTTTAGCTGTTGAAACAATCTAAATGTTGAAAAAATTCTCGTAGAATACGTGCTAAGATACCTGAGGCGCGACCTGGTACTCCCGGGTCGCCGAATCACCATTTGGAATTGTTTTCATTATTAACGAAATTTAAAATTTTTTAAAGTTCTCGTAGAAAGCGTTTTAAACTACCTTATTTTCGACCTGGAGTACCCGGATCGTCGACACATAATTTTTCGTAATTTTGGCTGTTGAAACAATCTAAATTTTGAAAAAGTTCTCGTAGAATACGTGCTAAGATACCTGGGGCGCGCCCTGGTGCACCCGAGTCATCGACTGACCATTTGGAATTGTTTTCATTATTCACCAAATTTAAATTTTTTTTAATTTCTCATAGAACACGTATTATTACCTGGTGCTCGATCTGGTGCAAGCTTTTTTCACGCGGGCAGACATTTGTTTGCCAGGAAATATTATAAAATTCCAAAACATGTTATGTAGCATACCAATGCCAGAATTTGAAAACTACAACATTGTGTATTGCAGCGTTACCTTACGTTTCGGAAATGAACTTCCAATACATGTAGTGGAAGTTTCCAACAGAAATTTTTAACAGTGTACACGTTAGAGAAATTTTATAAAATTTTATGATAAAAACAAAGAAATTTTGCTACAATATTCATGCAGAAATATTTTTTTCTTTATGGAATAAATTTTTAGTTTGTTTTATTTTTAGGAAGTATAAAAATATGTTTTTTTCTGTTTTTTATTCTATTTTTTTAAAGTTGGTATGCGCAGAAATGTTTTTATAAAATTAAAAAATTATGAACCCATTTTTATTTAAAAATTTTTAGTAAAATGTTAGAAAATGCGTATAAAATATTATAATCAATAGAAAAAGTGTTATTATTTTGGGAAAATGTCACCCTTAAATGTTGCTCTAAACATTTTTTTCGAAACATGCTTAGTTTTTTATGGGTTATTCTCCGGATTTGTATTCGTATAATGTTTCCCATATTAGGCAAAATCCCTTAACCTAATTCTCGTTTAAAAGTATCTTCTAAATAGAAAAATAATGCTACAAACACTCTATAAACTTTTGACTGACGATGAGAAAGTATTTTTATTAAAAATTGTTAAACCATAGATGCTTAAAAACTTTGTTTAAATAAATTTTATTCTCAATAAGCTTGCAAATTGGTGTTATTAGAACATTTTTTTCTGAAATAATTTTTACTCTAAATTTTCTCTACGCAATGAAACAATAATGTTAGAGAAACTAGATCCAATTTTAGGAGTGATAAGAAAAAATTAGTTTTTGTCTTAAGTTATTCTCTACACCATAATTCTGTTCTACATAGTTTGTCATTAGCTGGCTTCAGTGTCATTCAGACGATACATAACCATTGCACCGCTTACTTTAAAGACGGACCAGACTAGATTTACTCCGAATCTTTCAATAGCTTTTTTTTTTATTTTTACATACACCGAGAATTATAAACTTTTAAAATTCCTCACCCCCGCCCCAAGCTGCAAGTTGGTGGCTGGGGAACCATGAGCGCTTGCTCATGGTCATACTTTAAATTATCCTCCGAATTATATAGTAAGGTACTCTATTAGGCTTTTAGAATTGTGTTTGATACTAATCATATTTTTGTAAATGTTTCTAATAGTACCTCTTATGATGCAGTAGAAGTAAAATACTTGTTACCAAAAGAATTACACTTTTTTAAATACTAATAATATTTTTTCTTCAAATGACGCGATTTATTATTGTAAAAAATGCATGAGTAAAGAAACATTAATAAAGAACAATGTAACTGAAAATAAAAACTGTCATTTTTGAATTCTCTTACCTGTACTCTAGTGTGGCGTCAATCGGTATTTAAGATGTTTTTTTTCATACTGTAGTTCGCTTTTCTTGACCTCCACGGCAAAGCCTGAAGTTAGGGTATTTCGATTTTCCACTGTTGGAGTGCGACAGGCCTCAGGCCCATTTCTTGTTCTTCTATCAGGGGAGCCGGGACGCTTCACCCTGAGAGGTGTATATGTACACTGCACGTGACATAGAACTTCTCGGAAAACCGTGTCCCACCCCCCATTGTCAATTTCTTGCATTTAAAAAGTTAGATTAGACATGATACAATCTATTTATTAATATTAGTCTCGCCTCCTATCTAATTTCCTCATCCAACAGGCAAATTTTCCAAAAGACCCCTCTCTAAATTCCCCCTTATTATGGTTATGTTAATCGCGCTCTACTCCAAATTCCCCAAAGTGTTCGCCAGTCACTCTTTATTTGCTAGAAATAAATAAAAAGTCATGAAATCGGGAAAAGTACGTTTTAATTAATTCATCTGTCCTTTTAAAATGACTAGAATTTTTTAAACTAATACAATTTTGAAAACAAGTAAAGTTTTCAATATCTGTCATGGCGGACCCCCCACTCTAAATTTCCCATAATGTGCAACCTACTGGTATACCCATGGGCGCTAGACTCTAGAGCACATGTGCCGATGTTATAAACGATACATTTTAGGAGTGAAAAATTAACTTTTACTTTTTAATTTTCAGGTTCTGAGAGGAAAAAAGCCAAGCTCTCTTTCTAGCCGGTTTTTTAAGTGCTTATATGCTCAATGAAAAAAATGTAAGCAAAACCTATCGACTGTATGCTAGACAAAATGTAGTGTATCGCTATTAAAGCACAGGTGCTTAAACGTGGATATTCGAAGTCTAGCAGATATTTATGTTGAACATCCACTATCTTTTCGAGATGTTAGGCGTAAGAGATTTTTTTTTGTAAAACTGAAACACATCTAGGTATAAAACTCGTCCGAGCGCATGCGC
Organism: Belonocnema kinseyi; assembly: GCF_010883055.1. Taxonomy (NCBI): domain Eukaryota; kingdom Metazoa; phylum Arthropoda; class Insecta; order Hymenoptera; family Cynipidae; genus Belonocnema; species Belonocnema kinseyi. The sequence continues at coordinate 117,032,741 of NC_046660.1, read as the reverse complement.
ATTGGAAGTTCGAGACCGACGCTGACGCGCGTTGTTCGTTGCTCCTTGGACTTTTAATGAGTTTTTTATTTATTCCTCTCGGCGATATATTTTTGACATCTTGAAAGTGCAAGTTTATGATGTGCGAGTACTCTGGTGATTCAGATTCTATTAAAATAATATAATATGTTACTTTAAAAAGCGTATCTAAAAGATAGTAATTATTAATTGTATACGTCATTAACAATATTTATTTCATAAAATAAAAAAATTACAATATTGAAATATTTCGAAAGTAAAATGATCAGAGATTCCTAATTAAGATCGGATAACGACTTTTGTCTGTTTAGACGACAGAACAAGGTTTTAAGTTTGAGGTTATATTGACTCAAATACATCTGATAAAATTTTTGTAAATCTAAAATAAAATTTGAGTTAAAGTAGCCGAAAATAGATAGAATTTTAAATGCCGATTACATATGATTCGTTTAGCTTACTTACCTCGCTTTTAATTTTATTTTGAATTACGAATATTAAACATAACCTCAACTTGACTAAATGATTCATTTGATCAATATTTTATACTCTATCTGTTTTTCTTTTATGTACGAGCATTGAAGTTTAATTTTAAATTTACAAATAAGTTGTCGATTCCTTAAATGATTAGGAATATGTAAATTCCTCCTATATTCACAGTCGTTATTTTACATAATCATAAATTTTCGCTTAATATTTCGGATATTTAATTGAACATTTTGGATGTTACAGAGTAACATGTAAGTTTTTAATATCTACAAATAATAACGTTGAACATCTAAATTGCTGTTCTATAGTTAAATATAAAATATGATAACCCTGAACATGTAGATGGCACGGGTAAACATCCATTTTCGTCCGTATAATATAACGATCTCGATATTAAGGTGTAATATTTAAACTCAAATATTTTAAATTATTTAATTTAATGATATAATATTAAAATTTAATAACCAGGCAATTCTGGTGGACCGAATGGAACCTCTACAAAGTACCCGTGAAGAGCCCATTGGTCCCCCATTCGAGTACTTTTTTAAAAACTCGAAAAAACAGCAAAACCAACTTTTAAATTAATGAAATTCGGATTCGACGTTAAAATTCCGTATAGAAGGTCACGGAATAATCGCAATAGTTTTTTTGCAACGGTAAAAAGTTTAAAAAAATCATGTGTATAACGCCTGTTGACTGCTACTCACAGGCGATGCGTTTGAAGTGTAGCAGTCAACAGGCGTTATACGTCCTATATATTTTTAAAATTTTTACCGTTGCAAAAAAAAAATACTATTGCGATTGTTCCCTGACCTTCTGTAGGAAATTTTAACGTAGAATCCAGGCCTAAATA
>NC_046660.1:117001365-117031284 GCF_010883055.1 Belonocnema kinseyi | reverse complement strand
ACCGGGCCAAAGTGCTCCGAAGCGTCCAAAAACGCAACAATGGGTCGGAAAGGTTATGGCCTCCGTATTTTGGGATTCACATGGCATAATATTCGTGGACTACCTTGAAAAAGGTAAAACCATAACCGGAGCATACTATTCATCATTATTGGACCGATTGAAAATCGAAATCGTCCAAAAACGACCGCATTTGAAGAAGAAAAAACCGCTTTATCATGACGACAATGCGCCTGTTCATTTATGCTTAGTTGCACAAGCAAAATTGCATGAAATCGGCTTCGAATTGGTTCCTCAGCCACCGTATTCACCAGACCTGGCCCCCAGCGACTATTACTTGTTCCCTAAGCTGAAGAGATGGCTCACCGGTAAGCGTTTTTACTCAAATGAGGAGCTCATAGCTGAAACTGAGGCGTATTTTGGAGATCTTCCGATCGAGTACTTTTCGGACGGTATCAAAAAGTTTGAAAATCGTTGGACTCGCTGTATCGACCTAAAAGGAGAGTATGTTCAAAAATAAAACCGACTTTGGCCAAAAAATCGTCTCCGTGTTTCATTTTTCAGGGACTTATCAGACTGCCTAGTACGTATTCTACGAGAACTTTTTCGAAATTTAGATTGTTTCAACAGCTAAAAATTGTGACTATTGTCACAATTGACAAAATTGTGAGTCGACGATCTAGGTGCACCAGATCGAGCACCAGGCAGTATAATACGTATTCTACGAGCACTTTTTTAATAATTTAAATTTTGTCAATATCGAAAACAATTCTAAATGGTCAGTTGACGACTCGGGTGCACCAGGTCGCTCCTCGGGTAGTTTAGCACATATTCTACGAGAACTTTTTCAAAATTTAGATGATTCCAACAGCCAAAATTACTAAAAATTACAGTCGAACTAGGGCGCGACCTGGTGCACCCGGGTCGTCGACTAACCATTTGGAACTATTTTTATTATTCACAAAATTTAAATTTTTTTAAAGTTCTCGTAGAATACGCATTAAACTACCTGGTGCTCGATTCGGTGCACCTGGATCGTCGGCTCACAATTTTTAGAAATTTTGTCTGTTTGAACAATCTAAATTTTGAAAAAATTCTCGTCGAATACGTATTAAACTACGTGGTTCTCAACTTAGTGCACTGGGATTGTTGACCCACAATTTTTAGTTATTTTGGGTGTTGAAACAATCTAAATTTTAAGAAAGTTCTCGTAGAATACGTGCTATGATACCTGGGGCGCGACCTGGTGCACCCGGGTCGTCGACTAACTATTTGGAACTGTTTTCATTATTCACGAAATTTACATTTTTTTAAAGTTCTCGTAGAATACGTATTAAACTATTTGGTGCTCGACTCGGTGCACCCTGATCGTTGACTCACAATTTTAAGTAATTTTGACTTTTGGTGATTTCCTGTGTACAATTGTCGTCTTACAAACGCTCTAATACATGTATTGGAATGCTGCACGATGACTTCACGATTTACAACACTTACAATAGATGTATTGCAAATTAGTCATTCCAATATCATGGTTGCAATTTTACCTTACGCTTGTATTGTAGAATTGTGGCAGATGTATGGTAGAAGTCCAAACATTTTAACAGTGTAGAAAATCATGATATCTATCTATACTTACATTAAGGGCATGTGATACTTAGAAAATTGTCAATTTTACCAGTTTTAGGTTCCCCGGCTTTTTTTCTAGAATAATAAATATTGTCTTAAAAATTTGGGAAATGATAGCGAACATGCTAACGGACGTCCCCACACACTTTTTTGTAGGTTAATTAAAAAAAGTTTTAATTTAGCAAAATGTGATTAATTTGCATAGCTCTTAGGAAATAGTATCGATTTTTTCTGTGTTAGATTCCCCTGGCTTTTTTCCTAGGAAAAGAAATATTTTGCCTTCAAAATCTGGAAAATGATTGCGAACATGCTAACGGACGTCCCCACAGACTTTTTTTGTGTTATTTTATCAAACAATTTAAGATATTGCTAACAACGTGCGTGTATATTTCGAGGTTATGTGTGTTACAATTCACCCGTGCGTTACTTCCAAACTACACAATATTTTTGACCGAAAACTTTGGACTTACAAATAAACATAATAACTAATCTCCCGGAACTAACCTTGTTTGCAGGCAATCAAAAAAGTTTATTTCATAAATAATTTCCAGATTATTGGAAAGGCAGAGATGAAAACTACGTAACCTCAAAATAATGCATATGCATAAAATTTTTATTTAGTACAATAAATTTTTTTGTTATTATCACATGCCCTTAAATATCCTATGATTATTAGCTTCTAGAAAATTAAAAGTGAATCACCTATGTGTGTTACACTTAGACAGAGGTATATCATGGCAAAAACGTCTATTTGATGTGGATTTAAAGAAAAATTCAAATTTATTCTTAAAAATGTGTATGTGAAATGAGTAATTGAAATAATAAATAACATTAAACTTATTTAAGTAAACTCTTGTGCAAGAGTTTTGGCTTGGCTGAGGTGAATGTGGCGCCGTGGTCGGGATTAAGTAGGAACTTTTTTATTAGTATATTACGAGTTTCCTTTAGTGAAAATATTTTCTAATTTTCTCTATTTCTACTACTTGTTCACCTGTAAATCTCTGGAATCTCATACTGGTATCTCAGTGATAAATCAAAATACTATTTAGTGTCAAATAATTATTCTTGAACCTAAAAAATGGATAAGTCGAATGATTCAAATCAGTAACATAAGTATTGCCATAAATACAAAATGATCCACATGCCCAAGCGGCAGTATACTATTGTGGCATCGACATATAGAAATGGACCGGTAATGCTTTGGTGAGAACTGAAATGGGCTCTAGAGAGACAAAAAACATAAGAGACGTACACCTGCCTTTATCTATTTCAGGACTCTGTCCAGTGAATTGGTGGCCCCGCGTATTACCTGAATATTCTGTACGGTTGATTAAAAAAAATATAAACAATAAATTAGAAACAATATTTCTATAACATTAAAAATAACCATTTGTATGGCATAGGTACAAAACTTCATACTTTGAGGTTTTGTTTTTGTTGTAATTTTTTTTATTTTACTATATTCAATAACTTTACTTACGTATGAAAACATATCCCCATATAAACGTCTTGACAACGCCCACAAACTACACAGACTGCCACCATTTTTTATGTTTATTTAAAATAAACTATAATTAAATAAATTATAAATAAATCAATTCTGAAAAGTGCAATACACGTCACATTATTGGGGCACTCGCGACAGAAAGCACGGTCCTGTGCTGCGCCAAACTTCATCCAACGAAAATATTCTCGACCAATCAGCTTTCTCTAGAAAGAGATAGGTCTACGTCTCAAATATTTTTTCTCTCTCTAGAGCCCATTACCGCTCTCCCCACAGCATTACCGGTCCATTTCTATATGTCGATGTATTGCAGTCACGGGGTATGAAACTCTCATAGGAACTAAAGGTAACCAAACCTCGAATTCGGTTTAAGGAGTCTCTGGATCCTTCCTAGTGATGTTTTATTCGTTAAATTTAAGGCTGCAGTTAATTTGCATATTTTCAGATTCTCTCCACTAAAAATACGCGACATCAAAAGTTAGTATCATGAACGTCGTGAAAATACGTTACGTATCATCACAAAATCCAACACTAATGATGCAAGTGAATTGAGCATTGAGTGATCAAGAATTTCACTCCGTATTAATTATATTCACGGAATAGCACTTTGCAAAAATAAGCGTCAGGGTTCTGCGACCTGATAACTTTATAAAATGTACGATTTTATTTTTATTTGAAGGTTAATTAACTTGAGGAAACTAAACCTGGATCCCAAGGGGATCGCACTATTTCCCCAGTAAAAAAGCTGGATATTGTTTCAAACAATGTCGATTTCACTGGTTCAGCAGTCGTCTGGTACGCGAATGTGGTCGATAGGGACTTGGTATTTCTCGAGTGACAACGGCTACTATTGTATACTGGTGTTTGTGTTAGAAATAATTAAACCGCTGGCGACCAAAAGGGGACACGGCCGGATTCAGCCTGAGAAGTATTGTCCTGAGAGTCAATTTTAAAAATCTTTCTAATTTCAATTTTAAAGACTGATACTTGTAGAGGATTTCAAGGCGCATCTTTTTTCCTCTTGTAAAAATTTATAGGTTTTCAGTTTTTGAGATAATTGGTAAAAAGTGGATTTTTTGAAAACGAAAAAGTCCAATCTCTTTTCACTTCAACTCGCGCTAATTTAGCCAATTTTCATCATTTCCCGATTTCCCCAATACAAAGTACGTGTTTAAGTCTTCTGAAACTATCTAAGAAAGAAAAACGAGAATATTGTAATAAACAAAAAAGTTATTAATTTTCTTTTGAGGCAATGCAAAAATTATGAATTTTAACCTTCAAGCGCCTCGTTTAGCGAACGAATTTTAAGCTACGGAAAGCTTTCAGTGAGAAAGTTGTTCATTAAGGTTCAAAGAAGTTTTCTGCAAAGTTTTACATCAATTGGATTAATAGTTCAAAAATTATGAATGTTTTAAAGTCCAAGCGGTAATCTTGACGCTGCCCAAAAACGTGCCTGGCCGGCTACGTACGCGCTGCAGCGAACGACGTGAAGGTCAAGTCAATCTTACCAAAACAAATGCACAACAGTAACTTTTTTTGTCATCTTCTGTGAAATTCTACAAGTAAAGCATAGAATCAGCGAAGTGATGGTTTGAAACAAGGTAGAAAAAGAACTAGAAATGAAGATTCGTGGATTAAAAATAAGAAAAAATGTTCCAGAAATCAGTTACGATTGTTACTTCATTAAATCTTGTAGAACTTTACAAATTATTCGGAAAATATTATAAAGAAAAAACGGAGGCTAAATTGACAGTGAGTCAAACCGTTTATTTTAAGTATTTTAACCGAAATGTTGGCTTCAGTTTTAAATTACCTAGAACTGACGTGTTCAGTACTTGCTACAAAAACGAGACAAATGGAGAGGTAAACGAAGAAGTAATTAATCACAAAAACAATGCTGAAATTTATTTGAAGTTAAAAAAGCAATTACTCTCTGAAAATAATAGTCTATGCTGTGAATTTGATTTTGCACAGAATTTGCCACTACCAAAAATACCCGTGTCCGCGCAGTTTTACCTACGTTTAGCATGGCTTTTTCTATTTAACGTACATGTACATACTACGAACCAGAGTTACATGTTCCCTATTCATGAGGGAATTGTAAAGAAGGGTGCTAACTCTGTTTGCAGTTTTATGGAATACGCGGTATTAAAAGAATTTGCTAAAGACAAGTTCAACAGCATAACATTATTTTCAGACTCATGTCCGGGACAAAATAAAAACTACACAGTGTTCGATTTTTGGTTTTATTGTCCATTTATTTTCAAAGAGAGATTAAATATGTGTTTCCAGTTCGAGGCCATTCCTATTGCCAGTGCGATAGGAATTTTGGCACATATTCGCAAAAGCTGAAAAAATTAGAACGAATTGAAACTGAAGCTGAATATGTAGAAATGATTCGCAATGCTCGTTCACCTTCATTCACAAAAAAAATTCCAAATCAGCAAAGCGTTCGTTTTGCATGTTTTTCCGGATGGAAACGTGGATGTTTGTGACAACTATGAGTTGCAAAATCCAACCACTTTTTTCTTTAAACCTACGCTTAAACTAGAAAATCTTTCGAAAAGCCCTCCGCCCCGAATTGGATTAAAAGCTGCCAAAATAAAGGATGTAAAAAATCTCTTCCAGTATTTAAGCGCTAAAGGAAAAGAATTTTTCGAATCATATTTTTTAAAAGTACAAACTCAGAATCCAGATGCCGAAGAAACTGAAAAGAGTGATCAAAATGACTAAAAGTAGTTTCTAATAAAATATTGTTTGATTAATTTATTCTTTTACAATAATATGCGTAATATTATATGTTAAATGTTTAATAAATAAATTATTTTAATGATAATATCTGGAGTTACTGTTGTGCTTTTGTTTTGGTAAGATTGACTTGACCTTCACGTCGTTCGCTGCAGCGCGTACGTAGCCGGCCAGGCACGTTTTTGGGCAGCGTCAAGATTACCTCTTGGATGTTAAAACATTCGTAATTTTTGAACTATTAATCTAATTGATCTAAAAAAGTTTTTCTCTCTTAGATAGTTTCAGAAGACTTAAACACGTACTTTGTATTGGGGAAATCGGGAAATGATGAAAATTGGCTAAATTAGCGCGAGTTGAATGAAAAAAGATTGGAATTTTTCGTTTTCAGAAAATCCACTTTTTATCAATTATCTCAAAAACTACAAAACCTATAAATTTTTGCAAAAGGAAAAAAAGATGCGCCTTGAAATTCTCTACAAGTATCAGTCTTTAAAATTGAAATTAGAAAGATTTGTAAAATTGACACTCAGGACGATACTTCTCAGGCTGAATCCGGCCGTGTCCCCTTTTGGTCGCCAGCGGTTCAATTGGAGCCTGGCTGCAATAAGCTGTGGATATAACTTTTTATAGAAAGTGGGGCTGGCTCTTGATCACTTAAATTTTTCTTACAGCGACGCTATACATTGACGTAACGTCGATTACGAGTCTCCCCACATATAGGATGCGATCCTGTTGTGAGAGAAAAGTAAGAGTTTAAAAGATAATTTTGCAAAGATTAGCACCAAAGTCTGGAATGAGAAGTGTCATGCCTAACTGGCACTGAGTAATCAGTGATCCGCGCTGATTAAACCAGTGACGGAATTCCACTGAGTGAACCATTCAAATATCACTGATTGTCCGTGAAACACTTCTAGCTGTTTCAACAAGTGAAATGATACTACTTAATTTTAAAAGAGTGTATTTGGAAGTTCCTCTTTCAGTATAGAATTCTTTGTGATTTAATTTGTTCTATTTTTGAAATACATTTTACAGTTATTCTAATCATTTTATTCACAGATTAGTATACACATTTTTTTCAACTTAAAAAAGAAGGATAGGCCGAATGGTTTAAATGTGTCTTTTAATAAATATAAAATGGTTCACATGTCCAAGTGACAGCTTACTAATCAAGTTGAGCGTTGAATATGTGCACTTTTATCAAATAGGTTGAAGGATTGAATAACTTGAGCTACGATGTAGAAAAGTTCAACTTTTTCATTAATGATAAATAAAAAATTCTCTACGAGAAAAAAATTTTTTGTTTCAAACAATTAAAAAATTTCATTGGATCGACTAAAATATTTGATTGAATCCACAAAAATCTTTGGTTGGATCAACCGAAATATTGAGTATAACCAACCAAACTTTATTAACCAAGGAATTTGGTTCGATGAAACAAACATTTGATTGACCATATAGCAATGCATTTATTTGGTTGTTTCAAAACAAATTTTGGTTGTATCAACCAAACTTTTTTCTGAGTGTGCGCTTTTTATTTGAGCTAAAATTTACGAAAGTAATTTTCGTTTGAACATTTTTGACATAAGAAAATATTTTTGAAAATAATATTCTTTTTTGAAAATGTAGGCATTCAAGTAAAATATTGATATTATAGAAACTAAATTCTATTTTAGGATCGATAAGGACAACATTTGTTTCATGCAAAAGTTTCCTCTTGATAATAATTTATACTGGAAATAATTTTTGAGTTCCTATGTATTCCATTTTGTAAGATTTTTCTCATTGTTTTTCATTTGGAAATTTTTGGGGAATAATATGGGATAAAGCAAATACATTTTGAATTTTAAAAGAAGAACTAAGTTAACACAGTACAACATTATTCATATGTAGAAAATAATGTTCGGTAATCTTTGTAGTAAACTGTGAAAGAAGTAAAAATTGTTATTTCATTCATTTTCTTAATGTGTTTGCTTAAGATATTTGGGTTTGATATTAAGTGCCAAGAGGTTTTCTTTTATAAAGTGTTAAATCAATTATATAGTAAGGTACTCGCTTAAGCTTTTAGAATTGTGTTTGATACTAATCATATTTTTGTAAATTTTTCGAATAGTATCTCTTATGATGCAGTACAAGTAAAATATTTGTTACCAAAAGAATTACACTTTTTTAAATATTAATAATATTTTGTCTTCAAATGACACCACTAGTTATTGTAAAAAATGCATGAGCAAAGAAACATTAATAAAGAACAATGTAACTGAAAATAAAAACTGTCATTTTGGAATTCTCTGACCTGAACCCTAGTGTGGCGTCAATCGGTATTTAAGATGTTATTTTTTTATACTGTAGTTTGCTTTTCTTGACCTCCACGGCAAAGCCTGAAGTTACGGTATTTCGATTTTCCACTGTTGGAGTGCGACAGGCCTCAGGCCCATTTCTTGTTCTTCTATCAAGGGAGCCGGGACGCTTCACCCTGAGAGGTGTATATGTACACTGCACGTGACATAGAACTTCTCGGAAAACCGTGTCCCATCCTACCATTGTAAATTTTTTGCATTTAAAGAGTTAGATTAGACATGATACCCTCTATTTATTGATATAAGTTTCGCTTTCTATCTAATTTCCACACCCAACAGGCATATTTTCCAAAGTCCCCTCTTTAAATTCCCCAGGGTACTGAGCACAGTAAATGATGTATGAACGCGGATATTTCTGTCCTCCGCAGTAGTGATTTATGTGTATTTTTAGGTTATGTTAACCCTTATTATGGTTATGTTAATCGCGCTCTACTCCAAACTCTCCAAAATGTGCGCCAGTCATATTTTTTTTGCAAGAAATAAATAAAAAAGTCATGAAACCGGGAAAAGTACGTTTTAATTAATTCATCTGTCCTTTTAAAATTACTAGAATTTTTTAAACTAATACAATTTTGAAAAATAGTAAAATTTTGAATATCAATAAGATTGGAAATTTTTTGAAAATAAGTCAATTTGATAAAGTTTTTGAAAAAATAAAATTTTTAAATTCGAACAAAAAAATTGAAAAATTTTTCTAAGTTCCTACAGTACAGACCAAACCCCCAAAATAATTTGTAAAATGTTTGAGATCGGTAAAATTTTGAAAATTAGTAAAGTTGATAAAGTTTTTGAAAATTAGTAAAATTTTGAAATAAAAAAAAGAAAAATGGTAAAATTTTGAAAATTATTAAAGTTGATAAAGTTTTTGAAAATTAGTAAAAGTTTGAAAATCATTTTTTTTGAAATTTTGGTAATTTTGTAGGGTAAAGGTCAACCCCCACTCCCAATTCTCCAGAGTACCCTAAAATTTTACAGCCTTCACCCTCCACTCCAAATTTTCCATAATATCTGTCACGGCGGATTTCCCACCACTCAAAATTTCCCATAATATCTGTCATGGAGGATTTTCACCCACTCCAAATTTCCCATAATATCTGTCATGGCGGACTCCTCACTCCAAATTTCCCATAATGTGCTCTATCTACTTATACCGCAGCACTTGAAACTTTTGTTCGACAATCAAATATGAAATCTTACTTTTTATTCTCATACTTAGAGGCAAAGGTTTAACCGCTGCGTGGTCGGATTTTCAATTTCTTTGAATTAAGATTTGCTTAAAAAAAATTGAAAATCCGACTTGAAAAAATCAAGAACGAGAATAACCAAGAGGCCAACTGAAACCAAGGCATTTCGAGCGTGACGTGTTTTGATCGCGGAAGGCTCGATTGCAGTTCTTTTGAAAAAGAACACTTCTTATTTTAAACCTTTTTATCAAAATATGCAGTAAAACTCTTAGATTTTGCCTGTTTTGGGACTAGCGGTGGGCGGGACCAAACCCGAGAAAGTTCTGCTCATAAAGTAAACCCTGTTGTTTGTTCACTTCTGAGTGACCGCCGCAAATCCCTCGCAGATCCTTTTAGTTCTACTTTCGGCGCGGCGTGAATTCTCAGAAGAACTATATTAAGGAGCCCTTATCTGAGAGTTTCACCATAGTTAAATGAGAAATTGTTAATATTTTGAAAAGCGAAATTTCTAATTCAAACTTTTTATGCATCTGTCGTCATTCAGCATAAAATTGGAATATTCGATTTTTGCATAGCATGTTCGATGGATAAAACCATCACCGTTGGTGAATGACAGCTGGTTAACGAATTCGTTCTTTCTCATAGGGCCTACAAATGTGTGCCAAAGTTCGATTTAATCCGTTCATTTTTGCATGAGTTACTGTGTTTTCTGACGTACGGACAAACAGACGCCGTCTCCAAAACTTGATTTTATACTTCAGAGGGTCTCAAAACGTGGAGATCTGTTTAAAAATTATGGTGTGAAATTTCGAAAGATTCTAATACTTTCTTAATCATAAGTGATGATAATGTGACGTAACAAAGCTTTCTTTCTAGACCCACAAATATTTAAAAAAATCGTTTTTCTATTCAATAAGCGCAGTTCATAAATGACTTTTTTTTAAGGTAAAATATGAATTTTTTCTAAAAATAGTCAAGGCCACTGAACAAGGCATGGCAAACCCTATCACAACTACACTGGACAACATTTTTTTACCGCTATGAGAAGAGTTATAAATCGGCAAAAAAGATGATATATTCTCAAAAACCACTCATCGCTTATTACAGAAATGTCTAAAATGCAACCAGCATACGAAGGCGGAAGGCCACAGAAGATCTATCGAACTATAAAGTTAAAATTGAATCGCCCGTTCATAAGCCGAAATAATTAACTTCAAAGTAAATACTTTTGCACGTTCGACCTCTACCTTATACAGAAAAAGAAAAGTACGAGTGAATAAACTCATGCAGGGACTAAATGGTATTACACAATTGCATGAAAAACTATTTGAAAGTAAAGAACGATATTATGAACATTATAAGCGAATCGAAATAATTTTATCCGCATAGTTTTAGCAACAAATCCAATCGAAAAAAAAATTTGACGTAGTTTTTCCTTGATGAGAGACTGACAGCGGTAGTGCGGAACCACTGCACACGCTCCCTTGCACCGCCCCGTCGTTCTCGATTTAGACCGTAAGCCCATAACGTAAATGGCAACGTGATGTGGATAAGGACAATTTTCACCTGAGATGTCCCACGTGGAAAGATTCCCTGGAATGTACTCCACGGAAATTCTACGAAAATTCCAGCTAGAAATTTTACTAACTTTCCGTCTGCAATTGGCAGCCTGTAATGGACTCTGGAAGTTACTATCGAAAATATGGCTATCAGTAACGCTACCCTAGGTCGACTCTGGTAGGTCACGACCATCGCTCCTTAAATTTAGTTTGCACCAGGTGCATAAAACATTTCCTTCTCGAGGAAGTTGAGTTCTAAATGAACCTTGGAGGCAACCAAACAATTTTTTCATAACACGTCATCAGACAATAACCTCCAAGCAGTGGCGGAGCCAGTGGGGCTTGGGGCACCCCTCCCCCCAGCTCCCGAAAATGAGTATTTTCATTATTTAATTTCCTTTTCCTCCACTATTTTCCCATACAAAAACACGAAGCCCCTCCGAAAAAAAATCGAATCCCCCCCCCCCCCCCCCCCCCCAAACAAAAATCTTGGCTACGCTACTGCCTCCAAGTGCATCAGGTGTAAAGAATACATCTCCCTCAAGGAAGGTGAGTTCTAAATGAACCTTGGAGGCAAACAACTAATTTTGTTCATGACTCGTCATTAGACAATAAGTACTGTATAGGGACAGATCATGACAAAATTTGGTTGGTTGGCTCCAAAGTTCATTTAGAACTCTCCTTCCTCGAGGATGATGTATTTTTTATACCTGGTACACTTGGAGGTTATTGTATAGTGACAGATCATGAAAAATGGGTTGGTTTCCCCCAAGGTTTATTTAGAACGCAACTTCCACAAGGGAGATTTATTTTTAACACCTGGTGCACTTGGATGTTATTGTACAGTGCCAGATCATGATAAAATTTGGTTGGTTGCCTCCACGGTTCACTTACAACTCAATTTCCTCGTGGGAGTTGTATTTTTTAAACCTGGTGCACTTGGAGGTTATTGTATAATGACTAGTCATGAAAAAAATTAGTTGGTTGCCTCCAAGGTTCATTTAGAACTTAACTTGCTCGAGGGAAATTTATTTTTTACTCCTGGTGCACTTGGATGTTATTGCATGATGACCAGGCATGATAAAAATTGGTTGGTTGCCTCCAAGGTTCATTTAGAATAAAACTTCCTCCAGGGAGATGTATTTTTTACAACTGGTGCACTTGGATATTGTTGTATAGTGACAGATCATGATAAAATTTGGTTGGTTGCCTCCAAGGTTCATTTAGAACTCAACTTCCTCGAGGGAGATGTATTTTTTAAACCTTGTGCACTTGGAGGTTATTGTGTAATGACAGGTCATGAAAAAAATTGGTTGGTTGTCTCCAAGGTTCATTTAGATCATAACTTCCACGAGGAAGATTTATTTTGTACACCTGGTGCCCTTGGAGGCTATTGTATGATGATCAGGCATGAAAAAAATTGGTTGGTTGCCTCTAAGGTTCATTTAGAACTCAACTTTCTCGAGGAAGAAATATTTTTTGCACCTGGTGCAAATTAATTTTGTTAGGACGACGGTCGTGACCTGCCGGAGTCGAGCTGGGGTAGCGTTCCTGAAAGAAAAATGGTATAGGAACTTCCAGAGTTCATTAAAGGCTGTGAATTGCGGAATGAAAGTTAGTAAAATTTCTAAGGAAATTTAACGGAATTTCCAACAGGAATTTCCGCGGACCACTTTCCGGGGAATCTTTCCACGTGGCGTTCGTCTGATGATGAGGAACTTGAAAATGGGTGTCTTACAAAATCGAAGTGGATGCGTTTAGCGTTAGCGACCTGGCGAAGGTGTCAATTTTTGACAGTTAACTAACGTGACTCGGATATGGTGGAAAATTGGTGTACATATAGGGGATCGCATTAGAAATACCATCTGCGTCAGGTAAAATTTCTTTAAGTTGATTTTACAGGAAAAAGTTTGATATAAAAGTTGACTCACTTCCAGAGATGCATATTTTCATTATTATATCATTTTTTGATCAGATTTATATATTTGGAAAAAACATCGATTAGAGAAATACCATAAAAATAAAAAGCCATTTTTCATTACAACAAGTGATTTTTTCGTAAATTTGTAGAAGAGAAAAGGTACTCCATTACAGGTATACTTCAAGATTAATAAGAAGTATTTGATAAAAATTATAATATTGACCAAGTTGTTCGCATTTTTCCTTCTTTTTCCCATTGTTTCTTTGATCTGTTGTATCTTTAGGAGTTCAAAAGAAGGTGTGCTCAAAATTAGCAAACGAATAGAGTAAGTCTTGTGCAAAGAATTGGCGTCAGCCACTTTTAGGTAAAACAATAACTTACTCTCCTATAAATAATAATAAACAGAGTTACTTTCTCAGCTTCTGATTATCGTAGAAAGTTGTGATAAAGGCGAATACGATTTCAAAAAGTTAAACAACAAAATCGCTTTACTTTAAAATATCCATTATTTATTATTGTTAAACTTTATATTTTGTCGTTAAAATATTATCGATCTTTATTACCGTGACGAAAGTCAAGTTTCCCGGACTCAGCCTGGGGTCGAATCACATTTTTCGATGGTCATTGGTGCAGGCATTACAAATTCTTGGTGGTATATTTTTAATGCGGTTCTATAATATAATGTATACCCGGAGGTACTATTGAGTTATTTTGAAATAAAAATTGATGAGCTTTCCCTAATAGCACGGAACTATACATCTCGAGCTAGTAAGTGACTATTCCACTGAGGCATTTCTGGCTGCTTTCAAACGTTTTGTGTCGCATCGAGGTTTACCTCAAACAATTCATAGTGATCGTGGAACGAACTTTCAGGGTGCTAATCGAGAACTCAATGAAACTTTCCGAGAGGTAACGCAATCTCCTGAAGTAAAAGCGTATTTGATAAACGATAAAATTCGATGGGATTTCATCCCTCCACCTGCGCCTCATTTTGGAGGGATTTGGGAGGCTGGAGTTCGGAGTGTAAAACATTTGCGTCGTGTTCTCGGAGCTCATACGACTACTTTCAAAGAACTTGCCACATTATTATGTCAAATCGAATCATGTTTAAATTCTCGACCATTGTGCCCTTTTTCAGATGATCCCGAAGATCTTAAAGTATTAACACCTGCACATTTCTTAATTGGAGGCGAATTAACGGCAGTGCCTGAATTACCGTTAGAAAATGTAAAACAAAATCGTTTGTCAAGGTGGCAATTGTGGCAGCAACTACTCGAAGTCAGGTACGTATGTACGTCCAATAACTAAATTAGCGCTATTAGCTCTTGATTCGCAGTCAATCGATTGAAAGTTAAATTTTCTTCCTTCAAGATTCCATCATTTGGACCTGAAAGTTCTAAAGTAATGTACCTGTAATGGAGTACCTTTTCTCTTCTAAAAATTTTCGAAAAAATCATTGTAATGAAAAACGGTTTTTTATGGTGATGGTATTTCTTTAATCGATGTTGTCTCCAAATGTATCAACTTGTTCAAAAAATGATATGATAATGAAAATATATTTCTCTGGGAGTGGGCCAACTTCTGTTTCAAACTTTTTCCTGTAAAATCAATTTAAAGAAATTTTACCTGAATGCCCGGTGAATTCGAAGCCGCCTGACAAGACTTTTGCATCCAAGGAATTGCCTGACAATGTGCAGATGCTATTCCTAATGTAGTCCCCTACATGTACACCAATTTTGAAACTTATCCGAGTCACGTTAGTTAACTGTCAAAAATTGACACCTTTGCCAGGTCGCCATCGCTAAACGCATCCACTCCGACTTGTAAGGCACCCATTTTTACGTTCCTCATCATCAGATGAACATCTCAAGTGAAAATTGGCCATATCCGTATCACGTTGTTATTTACGTTTTGGGCTTACGGTCTAATATACAAGAGCAAAAGTTTCGATGGGCCGCTAAGCTAAGGCATCAGCGTGACACTCGAGGCATCCAGGCAAGCCGAACTTTTTTCTGAGGCAGCCTTTCAACAAATATCGTAAGAAAGTATAAAATAGACTAATATAGGATGAATGGCTGATAAAATTTATGTGGTGGCATTGCTATCTTTAACATGACTGTTTCAACTTTCATTTAGTATGTAATATTTCCCCCACTTGTTCATCATTTATCAATATTATAACTTCAAAAGTTTTTCTACATACCTCGCACTGATTTCCTCTACATAAAGAAAACTTAAAAGCAATTCAATCTAAATTCAAACTGCGCGCATATATTTTTTTTCAATTTTCAACGAGTGCATATTGTAGAGCCAAGGGGAAAAGTCGGATATTAGCCAGAGTTCATGACCGGCGCAGTACCGCACCAGTTGTAACACAGAAGAAATACCAGTACTGGCTTGTTAGTACTGTGCCAACCATCGGCATAATACTGGTTTACGACTGACTCAGTACTGAATTTCATTACTGGTAGAATATTGGCGCAAGAATTCCGCCGAAGGTTGGCACCATACTGGTTTACAACTGGCCCAGTACTGAACGTCACCACTGGTGAAAAACGGACACAGCAGTTCCGCCAATGGTTGGCATGATACTGGTATACAACTTGCGCAGTACTAATACGTCTTACTGGCAAATACTGACACAAGGTCGAATACTGACACAATCGGTGGCATTTCGCCACCGATTGGCGTACTCCTGACCACATAGCAACTTTAAATTCTGATTAAAAACCGTCATAAGAGTTCAGCCAGTGATTGGCTGGATACTGGGTCTACTACTGGCACAGTAATGATACGTTTTACTGGTCAAATACTGACAGAAGAATTCAACCCACGGGTGACATCATAATGGTGTACTACTGACTTAGGAGTAATATGTAATACTGATGAAATACCGGAATCGGCGTTTCACCAGCACTACTGGCCACATACCAACTTTAAGAGCTGATTGACAACTGTATAAGAGTTCAGCCAGTGGTTGTCGTGATACTGGGTATACTACTGGCGCAGTACGTGCGCACGATACCGCAACGACAAGACGCCTCATCATGTGGGTTGCTTATCTTCATCGGTTCCACTATAGTTCTACATGGACGCGTTCTCGGCTACGTTCAGCGTCAAACGCAATACTCTGTCTCTTTCTTTCACAGTAAAACGCGCAGATAGAAAAAGACAGAGTATTGCGTAAAGCGTCCATGTAGAACAAGCTGAGAAAGGTAAGTGAGCAATCATTTTAGTGTAAAAATAATGGGAAACTTGTATTTCGAGTTAAGAAACGTCAACAGTCAGTCGCATTACACGAATTCAATGTATTAGGTTATGTGTTTGTACTTTTGAGTTTTCATTTTTTTTATTTCTAAAATTACATTTCTAGTGAAGTTTTTAATTATCGATTTTCGTTACAAATATACTAATTTCGGAAAATTGTGAACTTATAGCAGTGTTAATTATTAACTTCGTAAGGATGTGCCTCGTGTGACAAATAAAAAATAAAAGAATAAAATTAAATTCTTTATTTCACATTATTGTCTTTCTTCTGAGTTTCCACTTATTTGTCGACTTCTTTGATTTCGCAGCTTCAACCGGCTTCAACCGGCTAAGAATTATTTCAGCTTTCGTCATCTACATGTTTCTGTGTTTTGATGAAACATGATATCCCTGAGATAAGTAAGTAATAAAACCATTTACTGTAAACAGTGTGGAAAAAGTGTATTTTGAATTAAGAAACATATCTATTATTTCCAAAATTAGACGTATAGTGTAGTTTGTAGTTAATAATATTCGTTATTCATAATAGTTCAAAGTACTATAATTACAAATTGAAAGCCTTAATAGTTTAAAATTTTGCTGTGCGTTGTTTCGAATTGCAATTTGCAAATTAAAGGTACTGCACATGATAATTTGTAGTATTTTAAGTGTTTTCTACTCATAATCTTAAATTTTTTAGTTTTAATGGCTTGAATTTCAGAGTCTGAGTTTAGTTGCCACCCTGTAATTCGACAATATATACTTTATGATTATATTTTTATATTATTTTCTTTTTACAGAAATAGTTTTGCAAAAATTCAAAAGTGTCTCAGTAAAAGACTGTAATGACTAAATATCACCCGCTGGTTCTCTAATGCAGGAGATCGAGAAGGCGGTAAGAGGAATCGAAACAAAAACTAATGATGAAAATCTAAACAAACTGTGACAAAGCTAGAACTGCGAAAAAAGTTCATTACTGATAAACGAAATGATTTATAATCTAGCCTAAGTATCCAATAATATATACATTTTTATATTTTAAAAGTTCTTTTGTTTTTTACCACTAACGTTTAGCTCATACTGATCTCTACCTTACTGATATCTTTCAATATCAGGGGTTTGACTAGCACCACGCCAGTACCAACGGTATTTAGTGGCTCAGTATTTCAGATCAGTACAGAACTTGATTATCCTAATGCTTTTTACCAGTAGGGCGCCAGTACCATCAGTACGTATTGACCTAGTACTGCAGATCAGCGCAAAATTTAAATATCATTAGGGCATTTAGCCTTACCGCGCCAGTAACAATAGTATATACTGGCCCAGTATTGTAAGTCAGTACAGAGCTTAGTTATCATTAGGGGTTTTACCAGTACCACGCCAGTACCAACTCAGTATATACCTTCTTATCACTTGTAGCCTTACCACTACGTGTCCAGTACTAATCTGCAGTAGTGGCCCAGTGATAAACTTCAGTGTTGGCCCAGTATTACAGGTCAATACCTCGCCGAGTTTTCAGTATTGGTTTAGCCAGTACTGGACCAGCACTAACAGGGGTACCTCACAAGTACCAAATGTAAGTACTAGACCAGTACTGGCTAAATACTGCAAGTCAGGATAGCACATTGTTATCATTAGGGTTTTTACCGATAAAAAGCCAGTAGCCCTGACAGTATTCTAACAGTATTGCGCTAGTACAGAACTCCGCCACGCAGTACTGGAGCGGTACTGCGCCGGCTGTAAATTTCCCCCTAGGGCATCACTGTTTCTTTATTACTACAGTTAATGTACTTGACTAATAAACAAATATGAGACCATCATAAAAAGTTATATAATTTTAGGAGGCTTGTACAAAATTAATTATTGAAGAAATCATAAAAAGACATGTATTCTCTAATGAATCGCTTCTTAATTCGTTAAACGATGTGAATAATAAGCGGAGTATTTCTCTTGATGAAACCAAGGCGGAAAGCTGCAGTTCGTACCTGCTTTCATAAATTAGTAATTTAATTTCCACGACGAATCGGAACCGTAAAACTGTATTATATCCCAGGTGTCCGTAACGTTCGTGCGAGGCGGATAAGTATGAAGAACCGTAACTGACAACATAGCGAAATCGTGTACCTTGAAACAAGCAGAAAAGCCTCCCATAAAAATAAGTTTTAGAAGCAAGTTCATTTCGCTTTTGATATAAATGAAGGCGGAGTAATTCATTTGGAGCAAATTACACTTTTCTTATAATTATACATGCAGATTATTTCAGACATATCCTCCCAGGAAGTACTACAATAAGACTGTACGCCACACTGAGAAAAATGGATGGTCAACGCTAGATATTAAAAATTTAAAGAGCCAGACATTACTTTTACATGGTCGAACGGTCCTTCTAAAATTTTTTCGACACAGTTAAAAATACTCTCATTTTATGGCCAGTTTGACTTTTATAAGAACATCAGACTCACGATCAGGGATAACTAAGGTATCCCTTTCGGTATGGTCAATACGAACAACTTATTTTCACCCATTTCGACCATCCACGAAGGAGCAGATAAGCCATCGCTTATGGTCAATTTCTTGATTTTTGCGCGTCAATCATACGCCTGGAAAGTTTAAAGATCACCTGACCACCATGCAGTAGTGTTATCCGACATGAAAAATAGTTTTTACCCCATAGTAATTATGTGTAAAGTGCGTACATCTGTTGAGGATTTAATTAAACCATCTTATTCTGTAAGTACATTTTTTAAATAAGTAATAGTAATAATAATATTTTACACAACTAATGTGACACTTGAGATATTTAATTTTAATCTTTTTGATGTTATTATAAGTTGGCAGTAGATTACCATTATTTCAGTAATCACTGATAATTCTAGCATTAATCGATTTATTTTACACTTGGATTGTATTTATTAATTTAAAAGTAATTCTTTATTTTTCATTTCTAACATCCTTCCACCCTTGAGATCCATAAGATTCGTGTAGGGACACATGGCAGGGCCAGATTCATTGCACAATATATTTAGAGGCAATTAATCAGGGACAGTTCCATTTTATTTATATGCTCAATTAAGATTAAAAGAAAATTTGAATCTTCATTTGAAAATTAAACTTCTTTTTAAAAAATTTACTTTTTTTGAGTAAATATTATTTATTAAAACTAAAATTGAACTATTTTGTGAAAATTTTATATTTTTGTGTTGAAAATTCCATTGTTTTATATAAGAAATTCGTCTTTTTGTCTTTGATATTCAGCAGTTTGTTTGAAAAGTCAAATTGATATTTTTTATCTGGAAGTTAAAATTTTTGATTGAAAATTTAAGCATTTCATTTAAATTAACTTTTATGGTGAAAATTCTACTGTTTCGTAGAAAACCAACATTTTGGCTTGAAAAGTACACTTTTTAGTTGAGCAATCATATTTTTTGTGTTGTAAATTAAACTTTTTGTAGATAATTTCTCCTTTTTGGCTTTAAAATTAAATAATCTTGCTAAAAGATTATGTAATTTGCTCAAACTTCGTCTTTTTTGGTATAACATTAATCGTCTGGGTAGATAATTAATCTTTTTGATTAAATATTTAACAACTTTGTTAAAATTCCATTTTTATTGTTAAAATTATTATTTTTTAATCCAAAAATGTAACTATTCTATTTTTGGCTGAAACTTTATCCTGTGCATTCAAAAAGTTCAAACTTCATGTATTTTATTAAAAATTAATTATTTAGGGTAAAAAAAAATTAACAGAGAAAGAACAGAAGTGAAATTTTGTTTTGGGTAATTTTCACTTATGTTTAGTTTCTTGTACCTCGTAAAGCTCTGATTGCTCATTGGCGTGTTTTTCTGTTAAGTAAACTGCAGTCCAGTAAGTTATCATATAAGTTCTATATAATAAGTTATATATCATTAAAAAAACTATAAATTTATAACTACAGTATTTGGCGAATTATGACCCATTCATAGCTAAATTATATTTTATTTTATTACAATTATATTTCTAATTTACTTAATTATAATTTATTTAATGTTTTTGAATACCATGTTGAATATTGTAGACTGTATATCTGCATCCGTACATTTAATTATACTAATTGCATAGTACGATGACTTTTCAATTCATGAATAGTTGATATTCTATAGCAATCATCAGTAAAAAAATACTGATTCGTATAAAAAGCGTTAAAATTAAATTCATAAATAATGTTTTCTCATTAATTACATTTTTAACTATTTTTATACGAATTAGTAATTTTGTTATTAAAGATTATCATCGGAATGCTTAGTCTAAATCAATTGATAAAGGTCTTCCCACTACTTACATGGTAGAACTTCATGCTTAGTACAGATTTAAAGAATCCAAAGTTTATTTTAAATAAAAATAATGTAAAAAATATATTTGACTATCATCAATAGTCCTTTTGACCACATTAGATTTTCGAATCGACCCTCTGCCATAATAGAATTTTCCCTCCTTAAATATTTATATTGACACTTTGAGATAATCAAGTCGACCCAACGTAGACTGTCTGAGATAATCGAATCGACCATCCAATACGATTGAGTCGAATGTCTGAGACAACCAGATCGACCATCCGAGATATCCAAATCGACCCTTAATAATGATCGGTTCAGCCGGTTTGAGATGGCCGAGACGACGGCCCGAATCGATCGAGTCGACTTTCTGAGATTGTTGATTTGGACCTCTTGTTTTAACCTTCTAGAGATAGTCGCTTCAGCATTCTTCAAGGGATGTCCTAGGGTTTATCCTGCAATATTTTATGTCTGCACATTTATATGGCCAAACAGACTTTATTTATCTCGATGCACGTGTTTCGCTTGGTGCCAGATCTCCCATGGTGGATCTCGATCCCTTGCTGGGACAGAAACTGCATTTGCAGGCTTAGTTTTCCGGCCCAACGTTCTAACGGTTTCCACAGCTGCACAGTTTAAAAGACTTTGCACCTCTAACGCAGTTTGTGCTACGTCCAAATACGTAGGTAAAACCTTGCTGTCGAGATATGCTAATAGTGCACGCAGATCATTTGTGATGTTCATTTTGGGCAGAGAATGCCTTAGTGTTGGTTCTACATATCTTAATTCTAGTAAAGCATGACCAAAATTCCTTTCAAGGTGCTGTAGTTTTTCTGGGATTTCCCTATCCACTTCATCGTTAGTAATATCCGGATGTGATTCTAATGAATCCGGTACATGATGTTCATTATCCCTAGCACCTATGCCTTCAGCATCAATCAAGTCTTGGTTGTCCACATCTTCCAAGGCGAGTTCATCAATAGGAAGCTGCTGTTCCACTTCCATTTTGATAGAAGCTATTTTAACAGCCGAAAGCAGTCTGTTTACAGATATTGAACGTTTTTGATCTGCCAGATTATGCTCATTTATTTTTGTGGCTAGCTCTGGGTATTCAAGTAAGAAGAGTCTATGATGTTCTCGCCTCACACTTTGCCCACATTTCTCTGTCAAAAAATAGAGGCGCATAACATCTCTATTCATATTGTATGTCCATTTTCGTCGCTTTTTTGGCTGCTGAAGCTCTTCTTCTGCCTCTGGTTGTATAAGGCCATCTACCTCTGGAGGATGTAGTGGCGTTGGATCATCAATAAGTTGAGGAAGAACGGCAATTGCTCCTGCTTGACCGTTTGACGCGGCTTTGCCTAACTGATGTTCATTTCCGTCGTTTTTCCACGCCAAATCAACCTGTTGTTTAATCTCCATTGCTCGGTCTTCTGTGACGTGTAGATTAGTCCTGATGCCCTTCACCTTAGCGATAAGATCTCTCAGTGCGACTCTTTGTATATTAGGATACTTTGCAGCAAATTTCGTTCTTAAATTGTATCCTTTTTCCATTTTCGTTTCAAACTTCGCACTTTCGTAATAGAGACGCACCAATTCCTCTTTCATTGTGGTATCCCAATTGATGCTCTCCCACGGTATTTCTGTCGAGGTGGTTGGCTGCAAACAGCTAACGCTAGCCAAAGCATCCTCAGCAGGCACAGTTGATGTTCCACTGCTTATCGTTTGTCGCGGATGTTCTTGCTAGCCAGCTGTTTGATTAGTAAGATCTGCCTGACCATCTCACAGCTCACCATCGCCACTGTCCCCCATGCCGTGGCCTCCAGCTGTGGCTCCAGGGGCGCCCCGACAATCCTCGAGAAGCGACAAGCGTTTCAAAATCTTTAATATGCTCTCCATTTTTAATTTATGGGTTTTGGTGTTCTACTTAGTCCCTCTCCTCTTTGTTATCAGCCTATTTGGCATGGGACACCCTGTCAGTAGGAATGCTACCGCCAACATTGCCGTCAAAGCCATTTCCCTTTCGGAGTATGCCTGATTCATTCGGCGGGGAAGGGAGTAATGTGAGGAAGGGATATAAAATTTTTAGATTGATCCAGAATTCTCGTGTTATTTATTTAAATAACGTGTTCGTTCCGCAACACTGCTCCGACCCAGGTTGCTGATCAATCTCTCTAGCAATCACCCCAAGTTAAGATCCACACAAAGTCGTCATGTGAGGTTTCTAACATGAGTCCATTAGTATCCAAGGTCTTCTGTTTCAGGCGTCATTCACTCTACTGACACTCTGTTTATCAAATATTTTCCAACATACTTTTTTGTCCTGGCATACTTCTCTAGCTTCTTTTACGCCCATGCATTTTTTCATGCAGGCTCTCATGTTTCCGTGGCTTCTTATTAGGGATGTTCGATTCTGATTCGATTCTTTTGAAGATCGATCTTTTGAATCAATTCTCTACTAACTTGATTCTTTTGCGAATTGATTCTCTTTCCTGAAGATGAAGGGACGTACGTTATCTTGAACAGTGCCTCTGACTCTGATAGTGCACAGCATATATGTATACAGTCTACCAATCATTGTTCATGATTCTGTTAAAATCTACAACTCTTATTGGTCGATCACTCAATGCTTTTCCCGTGTTGAAAGAAAAAGAAGAACTGGGCTCTCACTCAGACTCATTAAAGAGTCCCATATCTTCGTCTTTTTCCCTCTTGTGAACATTGCTCGAAACATTTGAATGTCGCTTGGCATGCGTCCTGCAGTGGGACTCCAATACCATTTCGAACGTCGAAAATCGAACGGACCTCTTTTTCTAACGTGTGGAGATAGAAAGAGTGGTTCGTTCATTAAATAAAAAGGTCTATTCTATTCAACAACAATTGAAAGTGAACATTGATATCTTACATTAACTTTTTGTATACGTCACGTAAAGATTGATCTTAAGAAGATTGATTCTTTCCACGTTGATCTTTTGAAGAATTGATTCTCGTCTATGTGATCTTAGATCAACTAAAGAATCAATTCTTTTTAAAGAATCGAACATCCCTAGTTCTTATGTCTCTTCTAACTGGGGTCTCATTCGCACATTCTAACCATTCTTTCCGTGGTCTGCCTCTGGGTACGCTGCCGTTTACTTTACCTTGATAGACTTATTTCGTTATTCATTCATTTCGCATTCCCTCAACATACTCGAACCATCTTAACAGATTTATTTCGCATGTCTCTACTAGCGTCTCTTCTGTACCACATTCTTTGAGAATGATCTTGTTATTCACTTTGTCCATCAGAGTTTTTTCGCATATTATGTGCAAGAATCTCATGTCAATTGCGTTAATTGTACTCTTATCTTTTTTGTATAAGTCCATGTCTCGCTACCGTGTAGTATAGTCGGTACAAATATAGAATTATGTATTTCCGTTTTAGCTTTATTTGATATAAGGGGCCCTGCTCTACCAATAACCTTCTTACCTTCATTCATGCGTCTATCTAACTCCTCATCTATCTTCCCGTCCCTAGTAAAAAAGCTGCCAAGGTATAGGAACTTATCAACTTGTTCAATTCTCTCATCATTTAATACAATATTGCATAGTGTTTTCTCATTCTTTCCTTCGAACACCATAGTTTTTGTTTTATTAGCGTTAATGTTGAGGCCCATGCTCTTCATGCTTGCATTCAGTTTATTCAACATGCTTTGCAAGTCTTAAATTGACTATTTCATTCCGAGTAAAAATGCTTTGACTTGAGTTCGACTTGGCTATGTTTTGAGTTCGTCTCCAAGACATCGATGTCTGGCTGCGTCTCAAAACTGAGTCGAAACATAGGCCTTCGTCTCACTTTTATGGCCACGACAGGTAAAATGGCGTTTACTTGTCTTAAGTCGAGACTTGTTTTGGCTGAGATTTCCTAAATAAGTTGATTTAATATATATATATATATATATATATATATTGTATAAAAATATACAAGATTGTTTAGCAATTAAGAAAGATTAGCTTTTATGACTGTTAGAATTACCCTTTTTGTTAGGGCAGGTATACACAGAAAAACTTGTCTCCAAGGCATAATTGAAGTCTGGCTCCGTGTCAAATCTGAGACATGCTTAAGTCGAACTTGTTGACTTCAGCATCTATTGATTGGGGGCAATTCAAGTCGAATTCAAGTCGAAGCATTTTTATTCGGGATAACAACCTTATCATCTGCAAACGTTAACACACGTACCCTTACTGTTTCGAGATCCACACCTTCTTTGTCCAAAAGAGCCATTCTTAAACACTTGCCTATGAATAATATAAATAACCATGAAGACATAACGCATCTTTATCTAACTCCTTGAATAATATCGAAACAGTCACTTAAATTGCCATTTACCCTTACACTCGCTTTGCTACCCGTATACATTGTTTTTATATATTGTAGCAGCCATCCATTGACTCCATACTCTTTGAGCACTTCCCAAAGTTTACTTCTATGTACCTTGTCAACAGCTTTTTTGTATCTCAATAATTGCAAATTCTTTGATTAATTCAATACAAATTTTTTAAAGAAAGGATGCAGTTAATTCAAGACTTGTTTTTCAATCCTCGTTGATTCCGTTCTGCCTTCGTATTTTTTGTGAATAATTTTCAAATTATGGACAAAGATATTACAATTTTCGGACAATTATTTGTGTTCATTTTGCTTTTAATAATTATTTTATTTGCAGATGCTGCTTTTTCAATGTTGACACTCTATTTTTCTGATGTCCTATAACGTGAAGAAACCCGGATCTCTTTATTTCTTTGTTACAAAATATCACGTACCCTGAGACAACTGGTTCACTGAGTTTTCACTACACTTCGAAAAAGATCTTTTTGATTAAAGCAAAAAGACTTACTTGAAATTTTTTTTGATTCAACAGATCTTCTTTATTTCAATTGATAAAACATTTGTTTAATTTCAATACATGGAAGATATTGAAAATCATTGAATAAAATAAATTATTTGTTTGACACGATTTGTTTGATTCAAATAAATGATTTCATTAAGACATAGAATAATTTTGTTTAAACGTCTTGCACTTAAATTAAAGAACGTATTTACTTGATGCAAACAAATAATAGTTCTTCGTGTATCCGCTTCAGTTTCGGAGCGCTACAGTGCCACTTAGTTTTCGGCATTCAAAATGGTGGGTGAATCGTTGAATGTGTCAGCATGTTTGTTCGCGAAATGTGTAACCAGTAATGTAAAGGCTATATCGAAGCGAAGCCTTGAAAATTTGCAAGTTATATTAGGCGAGCTAGTAAAGGGTTGGTTTTTCACCAATTCCAGACCGTCGCCAGTTTTATTTTGCGTAACTTCAGTCATCTGTAAGAGAAATAGAAGTGTTCGTTTTGTGAAAATTGGTGAAAACCTGGGACCTACCTAGCGATTTAATTTAAATTTTAAAGAAGAGTTATGTTCTTGCTATATTCTTAACCCTATTAAAAAGATCTAAGGCTTTATTTCGAGCGTTAAGATTCTCATAGTGTCTGCTCACCTCTAACCTATAGCTGTGACTGTTACTATAGCGAAAAACATGGGTTATTGAAAACAACAAATTCCTTTTCTTGACTCAAAATTAAAATTGATTTAAATCGAACAAAATCTGCAAATAATTTAACAGAAAAAATGTTTTACTTAAACAAGAGTTTTATTTCATTGAAACAAAATATATATTTAAATAAAAAATGTATCTTCAACCAAAAAATTTGTTTGAATCAAACATTTGTTTGTTCGACTGTAAAACAAAGAAAGAATATGTTTGATTCAAACATAATATATTTGATTCAAAGAGATCATTTTCTCAGTGTAGAGTTTTTAAAACATTAGTGATTTATTTCTTCTGTATAAGAAAGATGGATACTAATTTTAATTATTTGACTGAAATGATCAATCGTTCTATGCAAGTGGACATTCAAATCATCAAATAGTAGCCAGCCAAGTCATATGTAACCCCAAAATCTACTTGATCCATCTATTTCTCATCGCACTTTCTCTTTTATCTATGTTAATGAATCTTGAAACAATATACGCTATTCAATACTTATTAAGTACTTATAAGTGATCCTCATTTTGCGATGTTTTTTAACGTGAACAAGGCCTTTGCGAAACAGTATTTGAAGAAATATAAAAAACATGTACAGAGATAAAAACATATGTGACCGGGTTCGATGAAAGAGGGTCTAAATTTTAAAAATCAAGTTTTCGAGAAACAATTTGTATTTAAAAATATAAGATTCCAGCATACTGAAACCTTCAAAACCTAAAAATCAATATTTTAAGGCAGACCTCTTTTTCGGAACAGGCCACATATTGATAAGTTATGCTTAACTTTTTTCTTTTAATTTAAATTGACGTTCTCTACTTTCTACCAGAATTTGTTTTCAATGTTGTAAAAAGAAATGTGTTTTGAGAAGGTGGTATCCCTTCCCTTGAGAAGGTGGTATCCTTTTTCGTATCATGCAAAAAAAAATCAGCAATATGGGCATTTAACTTGTTGCGATTCGGATACTATGTTGAATTTTCCATTAGAATGTCATGGAGTAATTGCGATAGTTTTCTTTGCAGCTTTAAAAATGTGTCATAACTTCTGCTGAAGGCGACTTCAAACGCTTCCATAGTCGCTTAACCTTCAAGGGTTCGTGTGCACTGTCAAGTGACCGCCTTTTTAAAATTTTGAATGACACGCTCACTAGTGAGCTTTGGGTGAGATGGGAGGGACATGTATTCCTTAGTAACATTTCCGACTACTAGTTCCGGCAAAAGTTAGATTGACCCACCCCCTCATCCCGCTCAGTACAGTTCCAAACTCGGAACTATGCTGAGCGGAACCAACCACTACAGTAAGGTGCGATAATTGCCAAGTGTCTGAGAATGAGGAAATGGAAAGACTGAATGATCCTGAAAACTAAAATGATATCTACCTACTTAATTTGTGATTTTATAATTTCCTTGTCAACTTTTTTACCATGTTGCCTAATTTTTATATACCAAAGGCTGACTCTTTGCATATAAATCATTTATTATGTGGATGGCCAGCTGCGCCAATCCCATGTGAAACAGATCGGGCGGATCTACTTCAGGTAGACACCCCCTCTCCCCAACCTCTTTTTAAGAAAAATAATATGATGTGCGAAAAAAGAATAAGAGCGATTATCAAAATGATGAAAATGATAATAAATTTCTACGTGAAAACATATTCATTTCCTCAGACACTTATGTAGCAAATAAATTCTTGGATAAGAAATCAGCAATTTGAATAGTAGAAGAGATAAGAGATCAAATTACATTGCAAATAAATTAAAATTAAAACTCTAATATACTATTTCGCATAAATATTAAACACTTTAATTGTTAGGACTTGAATGATTTATTTCTGTCAGTTATTCAAAAATTACTTAAGGTTCTACTCGTTCTGTTTTATTTCACATTCTTTACGATAGCCCGACCTGTCCCCTAAGGGTTGGCACCCCTGTGGATGGCTAACAATATATTGTTCAAATAAATATTTTTATACAAAAAGGTGTTTGCCGAGTTGTATCAAAATTCCTTTTCGCTCATGGCAGTGAATCATTCACGAAAAATACAGAAAACAGCATGATAATCAAGAAAAAACGTGGGCGTTCAACTGACAGTCCACGCGAGTGCCGATGTAACTGAAGTTTGTGGGAACGCTTGAAGGTTAAGTAGTATGCTGCACTAAAAGAAGATACGCTTGAAGTCACCTTCAGCCTGTGTTAATGAAAGGTATTACATTTTTTTAACAAACACAAAAAATATTGCAATTATTCCTTGACCTTATCACATACAATTTAACGCAGACTCCGAATTACAATAAAGCAGGAGGAGATTTTCTCACCTGGTAGCTTGGAGGCGGCGTCCTGAATTGAAATTCTGGATAAATCATGGCAGCATATGGATGCATTGGCCTCGCAGGCGGGATCCTTCCCGAGATCCCCGTGAAACCAAAAAAGCTCCCGCAATTTTCTCGACAAGTCACGCGCCATGCCACTGCACTTACAGACACTAAGACCACACCTATACCTGCAACATACGAGAAAATACATGTTAAGTTACAGATTATGGTCACTCGCAAATGCGAAAATCGTTTTAAAGAATAGTAAATAATACAATGTTATTACTTAAACCTTTGACTCGACCCAGGAAACTTTTATAGATCTTTTTTAATAAAATATGACAAAGGCAACTTTTACACCTGCACAAGACTCCTTTTCAAAATAGAACTGATAAAGATATATTTTTCTAGAAACTAACATAAGAAATATCGATTTTTAAACCTTCATCACTACTGCCGGGTCTCCGAGACCTGAGCGAATTTTTGCAGTTTCAATTTCGATAGGAAGCCATAGGTTTCTGAGACTAAAGAGTAGGGGAACACCGAAAAACGCTGGTGTTAAATTTGTTGCAGCTCAAATTTCATTGGGCTTCCAATGATCATTTTAGAGAGTTTTCAAGTCTCAAATGTATTCCTCTGAACGTAGGTGTCCATGTCGGCATCTAGGGTAAAGTATCATTTGGACTGAATTTTGGCTCATGCAGAGTTGTGGAGTTCTGAACCGGGCTGTCAGTCACCTGAATACCTGTCAAAGCAACTATTCGCTTTGCGATATTAGCCCAAATAATTGTTAATAAGGAAACCAATTGAAACAATATTTACCTAACTTTCAAATTTCTTTCATTTAATAGGGCGTACCAGTCACTTAGAATAAAATTATAACTTCCTAATGCAACTTCCAAAAGTTAGGTTAGTCATGCCCGTCGACATTTAAACTAAAGCCGGTATGTATAGAAAAAGTCATGACCGTCTACATATACAATAAGGTATTTTCACTCGAATCACTACCTCACTTCACTTCGTTGAATACTGAGGGGATAACAATTGACCAAATGCATGGGAATCAGTTAAGTTTTGCTCTATTTTTCTAATATTTTCGTAGAAAGTAATTTTTCTGTATAAGTGCAATTGAACAATAGTTTTTCTTTTTTAGGGACTATTTAATGCAATAATAAAATGATAATAATTTTCATTCATGCGTGCGTTAGGGCTGAGCGCTGGTTGTCTACCCTTTGAAGCGCGATTCAATATTACATTGAAAAACAATTCTTGTAATTTAAATAAATAATTATTAAAATATACACAAAAATGTATACGAATTGTGTAACTTTTGATTTCAGACTAAGAAAAAAATTTATAACACATATATTTGATGAATAACAGTTTATTTTCATTGAATTTGAAAGACTAATATTTCTCAAAATAGTTGTTAATACGAGGGTAGTTCAATAAGTCCTTAGAATGGCCAACAGATGGCGCGCGAATCGCTTGAAATCATCTGTTTTCAGTCAGAACCACTCCCGACTAGATATATGGTGCAGTCACAGTCCACATCTTCTGAGTTTACGTGTTTTTATAACCAATTGAAAAAA
>NC_046660.1:117000110-117001265 GCF_010883055.1 Belonocnema kinseyi | reverse complement strand
ATCAAATGGCCATCACGGGTATAAGGTCGAGTAGGGGTGCCATGTTTCTATCAACTGATATTAATGATGCATTATGACTCTGTATTTCTCTCTGACCGGATGTTGAAAATGCATGGTAGAACGCATCGCTGGTTAACGCTGATTTAATCATTGATTAAAAAACAATCATGATTAGTTAATCATGGATTTAATCAGAGTTGGTGAAATTGGCCCTAAGATTTTCATTTTGCATGCTGACAGGCCTCGCTCTAGATTCCAGACTATACTTCACAGAAAATCGTCGATCCTCCAATGTACACCGAAATCGGTGTTCAATAGAGTTGCAACAAATTTGAGCCACACAGGTTCATTCGGAGAATCTAGGGCAAAAGCATCATTTAGACACTGTTTTTTCTCATCCTGTGCAACGTGAAGTGTCGTCTACAAACTGTAAGTCACCTGTCAAGATCATTTTGTCGGTCGTTATCTAAGTGAAACAGATGTTAATAAGCAGGTAAGTTATAATAATAATTACCTAACTTTTTATTTCCTCCCATTTACCAGCGACTAAATAGTCTCGGAATACAAATATTACTTGGCATGATGTAATATCCAAATGTTAGGTTAGTCAAAACCTACTATATGACATTCAAACCACCAAAGCCGGGATGTACAAACTAAGTCGTGACCATCTGCATCGAAATTGATGCCAGGTCGTTCGAACAAATTTCCACTAGATTTTCTGCGGAAGTTTAAAGGTATCTTAGATATCTAATCTTGCAGTGGCTAGTGTCATACATGAAAGATAAGGTAAATACAATTTTATAATAACAACAGAAATTTGTTTTTCGCGATGAGTAGGGATGTAAATTTGCATGAAACTTTAGCCTGATGAAAAGTTTCATGAAACATTGGGAGTTTCTTGAAACATTGCAATGTTTCAAATATAGCGGCGGGAACATTCAAACTGATAAGATAAAAGCATATTAGGTATTTTGACTTCGGTAAAGATCTGACTTCAATTCGTAGATTGCTGAGGGGAAAATAAGGGACCAAATGTATGGGATTCAGTTTATTTTCGCCCTATTTTGCTAACATCTTCGTAAAAGGTAATTTTTTCTATATAAGTGTAGTTAAAAAATAGTTTTTATTTTTTAATTACTATTTAATGAAATA
>NC_046660.1:116998824-117000010 GCF_010883055.1 Belonocnema kinseyi | reverse complement strand
TCAAATAATTAAACAAATTTTAGATGGTTTACTTAAAAAAATTTTTCATACTTTAGAAATCTTTAAAAAAAAGTTCTAGGTATTTCAAAAGATTTTAAAGGACTTGAAAAATTGTAGAGAATTTTAAAAGATTTCAAGGAATTTTCAATTCATTACAGTAATTTAATATGACATGTTAAGGCATTTGATATATTTTAAGATGTTTTCATAGATTTCAAGTAATTTTCAAATTATTTCAATAATTTTGTTGAGCTTTTTAAGGATTTGAAATATGTCAGGGTATGTTTCAAATTTTAAGATATTTTCAAGCACTTTAACAAATTTCAAAGATTTAAAAATATTTTTAAGGATTTTAAATATTAGAGAATATTTTTTGAAATGTCAAGGAATTGTCAACTGATTCCCATAATTTATGGGAATTTCGAAGAATGAACCCAATTTTGAAGAGGGTTATTTAAAAAAAATGTAAATACTTTATAAATCTTAAAAAAAAATAAGTTGTAGGTGTTTCAAAAGATTGTAAAGTATTTGAAAAATTTTAGAGAATTTTAAAAAATTGCAAGGAATTTTTAATAGATTACAGTAATTTAATATGAAATTTTAAGGGATTTGATATATTTTAGGATATTTTATTAGATTTCAAGTAATTTTCAGGGTATTTTTTAAATATTATATATATATATATATATATATAATTAATGTTA
Organism: Belonocnema kinseyi; assembly: GCF_010883055.1. Classification (NCBI taxonomy): domain Eukaryota; kingdom Metazoa; phylum Arthropoda; class Insecta; order Hymenoptera; family Cynipidae; genus Belonocnema; species Belonocnema kinseyi. The sequence continues at coordinate 116,999,306 of NC_046660.1, read as the reverse complement.
ATATTGTAATTATAAAATATTATAATAATATAAATGAATAGTTGACTAAGTTTTAATAGAAATAGTTAAACTTTCAACTAAGACACTTACTTTTCTGTGACAAAAAAATTTTTAATCAAATACATAACTGAAGAAAAAAAATTTTTTCAATTGTTTTCAACATGATAGTAAAATTTTAAATAAAAAAATTCAATTGTCATCCAAAAAGCTAAATTGTATACTAAAAAAAGTCATTTCTAATAAAATGCATGAACTTTGCACAAAAGAAATTTATTTTTCATGAAGACTAATTTTCTGAACAAAAAATTAATGTTTAATCATAGTTAAACTTTCGACAAGAAAGATTAATTTTCTACCAAGAAAGAAGAGTATCCAATACCATACAAAAAATTTTAACTAAAAAAGATCACTTTTCATTTAAACATAGAATAGTTAAATTTCTGGTTAAAAAAAATTAATTTTTAACCAAAAAGAAAATAAAT
>NC_046660.1:116982648-116998724 GCF_010883055.1 Belonocnema kinseyi | reverse complement strand
ACATACGAACTCACAGTGGTAATCATGCACTTTCTGTTTTGCGGCTCCCAAACGGTAGGTATGGTGGGGGTAATTTCCATCCACGATCTGGCAGCTCTGCTCAGGTATATTTAGAATTCAGATGGTTGGTATTTTACGCCCAGTTCAACTGTTCGATCGCGAAGCGAACAATTTTTACAGCTACAATCTGAGAGATAAATCAACCAATTTTGTGTTTTTTAACTGTCCAGTATTTGACCTTAAAATCCGTTTGTACATTTTGTCTATTTTTTCTACAATTATTATCCATAACTGGTTAAATTTAATTCCAGATTAAGTAAATCTGTAAATACCACAAGGAATTGTAGGTTATGCTTCTATGTTTACCTTTCAGCCCTACTCTCGTCATCAATGTTTTCAGGGTTTTTTTTTCAGAATCATCACACGAGGTGCGATCGAAAAATCATTGGATTATAAACTCCGAAATATTTGATAAAAAAAAAAAAGAAAATTAGACACATATTTAAGTGACAACAAATTAAAGAACTGCACAAGTTCAAGTCGGGTGACCACTGACTGGGAAACCCGGGACATATAGCCCAGATTTTTAAACACCAAGAATTACCCTAAAGTTTAGAGGAAAACCGGGAATTTTTCAGATTCATTTTTTACTTTTGTGGAAGATTTATTTAAATTTCCCTAAAAAGTCATCTTTTTTTGGTAGTAAAATCAACTATTTTGATGAGCACTCGTCTATTTCGAACAGCTAGTTTGATCTTTTAGATTAAAAATTCGCATTTTAATTTGAGCATTTTTCTATTAAATTCCGCGCTCAGAATTAATCTCTTTTTTTTTAAATTCAACTATGTTGTTGAAAATTATTCTATTTTCGATAGAAACTTTAATCTTTTGAATTAAGAACTCCATTTTTAATTTGAAAATTTTTACTATTAAAGTTTTCTTATTATTAATTAAAACGGATTCCTAAATAAAATAATATTAAAATCGAATATATCACCTCCTAACTGAAATTTGAGAATATAAATATCAGGTTATCTAACAGACCGCGATATGAAAAAATTGGAGTATGTCAGACACTTTATTTCATGCAAACGGAAAAAGTCAAACGACGCAATATAACAACCAGAATTTTTGGGTTTAATTTCTAAATTGAAGTTGCTTTCAATTTCTATATTAAACTTAATGGTGGAAAGTTATTTTGAAATAAGTGGATTATAATATCGCACTGGCTCTTTAAGTTATTTTTACAAAAGCGAATATAAATAAGAAGGTTGTATTTACATTCCGATTGTATCAAATCACCTAAAAATAAGTGAAAACAAATATGTTTATGACGTCATTGTTGATCTAATTCGTTTGCACATTCAACAAATGAAACATTACTTTTGCTACTTTTCTTATAAATAATTAACCTCATTTCGAAGTTAGGTTTCATTTTAACATTCTTAATAAATTTACTTATTATAGTCTTCAACACGTAATTTAAGAATGTTTTAAAGTATACTATACCTACGCACTCGTCTTGTGCTCTCTTTTGGCATTTTTTTCCACTTACTTTGTCACTTTTACAAATAATAATTGAAATATTTTTGACGCTTGATACTTTACATTGAAACTTGGGCGATTTGGAGTCAACCCACTTTTGTCCCCGAAATTAATGGAGCGCAATCTACTGGCAAGCTTGGCTGTTAAGCCAAGGTCTAGAGGGGGCCAAATTTAATAATCACAAAATGATGTGCCCGATCTGGCCCAAATCGGAAATAAGGCAAACATTTGGCAATTTCTGCACGGGCTTTTGTTTAAAAATTCAACAAAGTAGATGAATTTGTAAAAAAAGGAGATTAATTCTTAACCTAGAATTTGATAGTAAAATTTCAAATTAAAAATCGAGTTTTCAATTCAAAAGATGCAACCTTCTGTTGAAAATGGAATAAAGTTCAACAAAATAGTCGAATTTAAAAAAAGAGAGAGATTAATTCTGAGCGCGGAATTTAATAGAAAAATGATCAAATTAAAATGCAAATTTTTAATCTAAAAGATCGAACTAGCTGTTCGAAATAGACGAGTGTTCATCAAAACAGTTGATTTTGCTACCCAAAAAAGATGAATTTTTAGGGAAATTTAGATAAAATCTTCCACAAAAGTAAAAAATGAATCTGAAAAATTCCAGGTTTTCCTCTAAACTTTAGGGTGCTTCTTAGTGTTTAAAAAATCTGTGCTATAAGTCCCGGTTTTCCCAGTCAGTGGCCACCCGACTTGAACTTGTGCAGTTCTTTAATTTGTTGTCACTTAAAATATGTGGCTGATTTTCTTTTTTTTTTTAGTCAAATATTTAGGAGTTGATAATCCAATGATTTTTCGATCGGACCTGGTGTATGTTAAAAAACACAAAATTGGTAGATTTATCTCTCAGATTGTAGCTGTCAAAAATTGTTCGCTTCGCGATCGAACAGTTTAACTAGGCGTAAAATACCAACCATCTCAATTCTAAATCTGCCTGAGTCGAAGCCGATATCAGGTTGTATGCGTGCGATATACCTAAGAGGGCCACGCGACGCACACATGTTAAGGATTGAGGGCCACTTTCATTTACCTCATGTCATTTAAAACCGATAGATAGATAGATAGATAGATAGATAGATAGATAGATAGATAGATAGATAGATAGATAGATATATATATATATATAAATCAAATGGCCATCACGGGTTTACGGGCGAGTAGGGGACGCCATGTTTCTATCAACATATATTTCTAATGCATTGTGACTCTCTATTTCTCTCTGCTCTGGTTAGCTAATCGTATACTTTGTTCGTAATAAGGTCTAGTTTCTAGGTATTTCTGTTGTAACGGCGACTTTGATTGGTTAGAACGAAATTCTTTGTTAATACTCGGCGCCATATTAGCATATGATAAGATTCCCAAAGTTTAAGGTTACGAGTGGTTTCAGTGGCAAGTGCAATAGAAGAGAAGTGGCAATTGTGTTTTTTAATAAAAGTAGAAACAAAAAAGAAAAGAAAATTATTGAATAATATCCCCAGCAGCAATAAGGTGCGAACCAGTTGCGTAGTACCGTAGAGCAAGTAGGAGCTGTATCCAAGGTGGAATACCGTTGTTTCTGAAATATAATTTTTATTTATACATGGTAACCAGAAGAAAAGTGTTGAATAATGTACATTTCGATAAAAATAAGAACAATTACTATTATTTATAAACATGTTTCATAAAAAAAGATTAGGTTTAGAGTGAGAAAATTGATTGTGTACCAAAAATTATAATTTTAAATAAAATACATTGATTTTCAAACAAATAGTTGAGTGTCCCCCCAAAAAAATTTGCAATTAAAAACAGTACAATTTTCACTTTAAAAAATTTTCAACTAACAAATGAAAACAAATTTTCAGGTAAGAAGATCAATTTTATACAAAAAACAAGGAATTTGTTAGAAAGTGCATATGGTTTCAAACGAGTAGTTTCAATTTTTAACTGGAAAAGATAAATTAACCATAAAAACAGAAGGAGTTAAATGCACTCACTGCACTTGCATTTCAATTTTGGGGTTATGTTACTTTAATCACTGATTAAACTCCATAACCAGCCATTATTGGACGTTTAAGTTAACCCATGATTATCTTTCCCTAATCATGATTAAAAGAATGGAGGAACAGAAAGTATTGATTAAATAAGGCTAGTCAATGATTAACGATTTAATCAGAGTTGGTGAAATCGGCTCTTAGTGCATCAGTAGTTTGCATTCAAAGACGAAGTATGCGCCTCTGAGGTTCATAATGCAAAACTAACCATTGGTGGCGGCACCGAGCCGAGTACTAGACCCGCTTTCGATGAGAGGCGAAATTCAATTTGGCGCTTGGTATGCGGTTGCTTATAATTAATATATGACGGTAAATAAACTTTAAATATATGTTTAGTGCTTATATACGAGGGTAATGTATACTTTTAGTGGAAATTGTACATGAAATGGGTTATATAGTGAACTACGGTAATCCTAACCTCACTTTACAAGTGACAGGCAGAAAGGATTTATGAACATTTTACTAATGTTATATGATAAATATTGCTCAAAAAATTTGAAAAATGTATTTTTTAATGTTCATAAGGTATAAATGAAACTGTATACTTATTCACAAAATTTCTTTCATTGAAATTCGTATCTCATTGACAAAGAGTCTAGTACTCGGCACGGTGCTGCCACATACGATTAGTTTTGCATCATGAACCTCATAGGATAGACACGTTGGCACCAATCTGGGTCCCTGGTGGCAGTTCGTATATTAGCGGGAAGCCATGCGACGCCGTATGAGTGACCGTATGTAAAAAATTACGCACCAAAAATAATAATAATGTGATTATTTTGATTCAAAGTATGGGTCAAAGATATTGTTGTGTTGTGAAATGTCCTGACACAAATAGTGAAAGATTGTAGTTTTATCGGTATCCAAGCAGACCTTGACAAAGTGAAAAGGCCAAAAAAGCTTTCAATTAAGTCGTTCAAACGAATTTAAGTACTTATATTTATTCTACAGTAAGTAAAAATATGCCATTCACCTTATGATTACTAAGCATTAAATTAAATTGCTTTTGACATTATGAAAAAATGGTGCAATTGCAGAATAGGGGCGTCACCTGTTTTTTAGCAAAACGGGTGACAGGTGACGCCCCTATTCTGCAACCTGACCGAAAAAATTAAACATTCTTCAATATTTGACAAGTTTAATGGTTTAACGTTGTTATACATTCCTTAGTTAAAAATTTAAATCATGTGGAAAAATCGTCTTTTTTAGTGGACTTCAACTGCTTTTTATTAAACATAAAAATCAGTTTTTTAAAAATATTAACTAATACATTTTTCGTTCGAAATTCATATTAAAAATATATATAATTTCTTGGTTTTAAGCTAAGCCCTAGTAAAAATTATTATTTTTTGGTTGAAGATTCATCATTTTAATTTAAAATTCAACTCGTTGACTGAAATATGAGCTTTTGTGCTGAAAATTCGTCTTTTCTTTGGCTAATAGTTATTTTATTTATACTGAAAACTTAACTATTTCAGTTAAAACTTGAACTATTTAGTTAACATTTTTTTTCCAAACTGAAAATTGAACTACAGTGAAACCGAGAGATAGGACTCCCAGATTTTGTTCTTTCGAGATTTGAGGCGACACAGCGGAGATCGGTGAGAGAAACTGGGGGGGGGGGGGGGGGGGGGGGGGGTGCTCACTCACATTTGATTGTTTACATTCGGAGTAGACCTTTGTCTGGGGAATTAGGTCCAAGGTCAGCCACAAAACTGGCACTCACTCTAGGTCTGGGGTTCACTGTATTGTATAAAAGAGTTGGATACATTGAAAACTGCGCATATTTAGAGAAGAAAAGTATTCAGCCTTTTTTGAAATAAGTAAAAGTCAATTCGGAAATCTTTCTAAATAAAAAATTGTCTATGAAAGTCTCTCGAAAATTTCCAATGTGCCTTAGAAATACTCAATTATTATCAGAAAAATTTTTTTGTGAATAAACATTAAGTTCAACAACTTTTAGTTTCAAGATGTTTGAGCTTGCGATTATATGTATAAGTAAGCGCGTGTGCGAATGATATGTATTTAATAATTTAAAAAATTAGGATTATTAGGTATTTTCACTTCAACCATCAGCTAACTTCACTCCGATGGAAGCTGAGGGGATAAACAATGGGCTAACTGCATGGAACAAAATTTTCATGCTGTAATATCTTTGTAATTAATAATAAATATTATTATTTTATTACTTCATTAAATAGTATTTAAAAAACAAAAACTATTTTTTAAATAAACTTGTATAGAAAAAATTTGTTTTTACGAAGATATTAGCAAAAAAGGGGTTAAAATGGACCGAATCCCATGCATTTACAAAAAAAATGATATTCCGATATTATGAGTGTCATATTCTTACAGACATATACTTAGTGTAATATTCTTAATGAAGTAAGCGAAACTCTTACTTTAAGATTACCTTTTAACCGAAGGGATAACATATTCTCAAAATTAGAATACGAGCTGTTTCCATTTTCGATTGTTTTACTCGCGAACTAGTGATAAATCGCGTGGGCTCATTTATCTTTTTCTCTTTACAGAAAATAGTAGAGTGCGAAAAGTCTGACGTCATATTTCAAAAAAGAAGTAAGGTAGTGAGGTTAAATACCGGCGTGCAATTTTCAATGCTATTAAGTTCAATCAACTAATGTTTTACAAGTTGTGTGTTGTGTATAACGTAAAATTGCAAGATAATAATATTAATGATACTGTATCTGTATTATTTACTAAACAAATATTTTTAAAATAACAATATTTAAATGTTACTATAGTCTAAGATTAACAATACCCATTTAAGTTGCGAATGTTCTTAAACTTAGTGGGAAATTCTTCAAATTAGTCAAGAATATATATTCTTAAGGTAAAGGGGTCTTCATTTTACATTAAGAATATATTCTTGGTGCTTATTTAAGTTGCAAATATTCTTAAACTTAGTGGGAAATTCTTAAAATTAGAATATCGTTTTTTTAGTGTTTGATTCCTTTTTTTCCCCTCAGCAGTCAACGAAGTGAAGTTAGCTGGTGGATGAAGTGAAAATACTTAATATATAATAATAATTTTTAAAATAACTTTTTTTCGTTGAGAAATCGTCTTTGAATGTTCATAAACTGTCGCTTAGAATTCAGATTTCTATCTATCTTTGATGATAATACAAATACGTTTAAATTCAGATTTCTTATCTAACCCGTGCAGAAATGGCGACTTTGATTTGGTAGGGTGCTAGTTATTTCGCCCTAACTTTATTGGGGCGCTGAACGGGAAATCTGGAAAGGACCCGACAAGAACGTCACGCTTTCCAGAAAAGGCACTAGCCTAGACTCTCTGACCAGATTCGAGCGAAGGTGCCTTTCTATTGCCCGACTAAACATTAAGGTCCTTTCTAGATCCTTGCTCTATTTCCCTATTAATTCCTAATTTTATTATAGGTTATATGGTGACATTTTATGGTTTACGAGATTCCGTAATAATTACAATTACAGTTCTTCCCGGGTAGAAATTATAACATGTTTCTTAAGAGCCTTGTCTCTGAAAAATTCTGAAGTGTGATGCTATTGTTGCAATAGTAAAAAAGTTTAACTAGCACATTGCCATAATCTATTACCGGAAATTTTTGATTCAAAGAAGGAAAATATTCATCCAAATGTAAAATACATTTTCTTTGCAAAAGTTAAATCCAAAGATTTTCACACCTTTCTGTAGCCTCTGACAAACACTCCTCCGTTTTCTCATATTTTTATTGACATTAAATTCTTAACTATGCTTCGCACGTTATTCTGAAACTAAAGTAATTTTGGAATTTGATTTGAGAAGACATATTACTTATAACTAAAGAGATACGGCAGTTTATTAAAATATCCGCAAGCACCGAAAATCAAACGCACGCACCGCACGCTTATAAGTCGAACGCCTAATCCTCATAGCTACGATGCCATGCTGAGTACGAAATATAAATACTTGACGGAATTCATCCGATACTTTCGAACTTAGGAAAAAAGGTACTCGAAACTCTATTGATTAAATATGACCTTCAAACGTACTTAGATGATTTTAAATTTAATCAATATTTAAGAAAAATTCTTTTCAAATTTTCAAGGCACCAAATGTTTTAAATTTTATCAGAAAAAATAAAAATTTAAAAAATTTGAGTCTCGGTAATTTTTTTAATTTTTCTTTTTTTAATTTCAGTATAATTAAGCATGATAACATTAAATTATTTTTTTGCACTCACAGTGATATTACCCGTTTTAACTGTCGAGGGCTTTACAACGGCCCCTTGAGAAAATAATTAATTGATAGAAATTGTTTTTAATATATATCCTTACGAATAAAGCTTTTATCTAGTTCGATTAGAAAATACAGTGCTAACAAGTAAATGTCAAGTAGCACACGACAATAACCTGTCGAGGGCCAGCCGAGGGAAAGCCTAGATTCTTCTAGCTAGAAAATCTGACTGCGGCCTCGCGTAAGAGCCAATATTTGGTTTAGGCATAAATAGGCAATTTCTACCCGGGTTCTGCGATTAAGAAAATATTAAATTGGAAATTAATTGTTTACACTATGTACATGAACAAGAAGAAACGTTCAAATAGTATGAAAAATATATTTTATTTATTATTTTTTAATCTTATTGCAGAACTTTAATTGCAACACAGTCTATACATTATTTTTACACAGTGTAACTAAACTTTTATATATTTATACACTTCTATTATCTTCCGCATACCTCACTTTTCGAACTTCTGTATTGTCACTTTCGTCCACTACTGTCGACTGCTCAGTGCGTAATTTTTTTTCATTGCGTAACTTTTTTTTCTGATTTGGTTTGACGCCCTTTTTCCTTCCATGATTCCGTAAATAATAATAAAATAACCAATAATAAAAGACATAGTCATAACCTCACAAGGCCTCAAACTTTTTGAGCATATAAGGTTATGAAACATTGGCTGCATTAGCGTGGACATAGTACTGTTTGTTTACCCGTCAGGGTTTGAATTTACTGTATAAATAAAGACTCCTATTATTATAATTTATTTAAAATTGTATTTTTATAGATAGTGATAAATTTAGGGAAATACCTTTCGTATTTGAGTAGTGCCTGTCTAAATTCTAAGTTAGGACCTCTTTAAAGTTCCCTCTAATTGTCTAGAAAACAAATAGAGGTAACCCTACCTGATTTATTTTTGTTCTAAGTATACGGTTCCAAGTATTTATTTATTTGGACCATACTTATATACTATCGGCCCCATTCGTACCCATTGACGTGATCCAATAAAAAATAGTTTTCCGTGTATATAAAGTTAATTACTGCCGACAAACAAACCACCGGTAAATTATTATTACCCGTACACACAACTATACTTATATGTTCATTAACTATATCATGTTACTGGTACAGGGAAAATGGTCAAATAAGTTCAAAGATATTCACTTTGGCTGTTTCAGGGCTCTTTTTTAATTTCATTGTTCGTTTCCAGCGTTTCCCTTTAGAAGTTGAGCTGTTATGACGAATAACTTAGCTGCCACATTTCAACTAATTTCCATGCAAGAATAAGGAAAAATAAGAAACAAATTTTGTCATTTACATTTAAAATTTTTTAATTTGATTAGATTTAAGACTGCATTACATTCGTTTGAAGTGGAGTAGATAAGTATGAGTTTAATCGTGGGAAGAGTTTTTAGAGGGAAGAATAGGAAATTTCATAGAGCCAAATTACCGGAATAATTAATAAGACAAGAGCAGAATTAAGAGCGCAGGAGTAGGAAAGAAGTGTGGCGCTATAATTTCTTAAGTGAGAAAAAACTCTCATTTGCCACAATTTCCCTATTCACTGCTCCCCAACGGAAAAAAACCTAGTGAGTGAAATTTTCCAAAGAGGTTATTCTTATTTTTGTTTGGTTTAGACATCCGTTTTCAGAAATAAGTTTCATTTTGAATTAAAAAACGGCAACAAACTTACCGAAACAAAATTTAACTACGATAATTTTTTCTGAGAATTGAGTGATCGGTCTGAAAAGGGGAATATAAGAATGTTGAAAGTATTTTATAAACCGCAGTAGTACATATACAGATAGTTACAAAAATACCTCACACAGATTTATCTCCTTATTTTCCCCTTACTTCGAAATTCGAGGCTTTTATTTGTCAGATCAAATTTTAAATCTGTAGTTCGGAAAGCACCTTGATATGTCTATTGTTCAAAAATGCAGCTGTATATGATTTGTCAGATTAAGAAAAGCAGACAGACGGCCCTGATTTAATGAAAAAAAGAGCGAATGAAAAATAGCATAGAAAGGGAGAGAGAGACAGAGAGCATAGCAGTGTTATATAGGATTAACCGCAAAAGCAGACCATCGGTAGCGTGTAGGTTGTAGATGTATATGTATGAACATGTATATGTATGAACATGTACATGTCAGATATTGCAAGGCTTAACGAGCAGGCTTCATTCTGTTACTTTCTAAAGTCTAAACGTAGGATTATAACCTGCAACCCGAAGAATTCCGCTCACAATAGAGAATGTCCTATCCAACACAGCTTACACCCACACCAGGCCTCCCGCGTATCGCCACAGCGTTATTACTATGGCTGAAGTTGAAGAACTGATTGTATGTTGAGAGTGACAAGTGACAACGCGTGTCTACAAGAAATTGACATAAATTGTTCTCAGACTCATAAAAAATCAAAAGCAGGTTGTACATGGTGTGAACTGATTCAGTGGTATGAATATGTCGTACTAAACCGCGATTAACTTATCCGCAGCATTCGTCCAAAACTCGAGTTTCTGTGTATAACTTTTTTTATATGTCCTCGGCATATATTAAGCTGTCTGATGTCTGTTTCTGAAATTCTGGGCCCTGAATTGAATGCAAAATGTCTTTCATTGTAGAACTTTTCTGAAAGAGTACATTTACGATGGCGCTCACTACTTTTTATTATCGCACATTTTATGCATCGCCCATAGAAATCACCTCGTAATACAGAGAAAAAAGTGACCTTTAAATTAAGAAATTAATTTATGATGAAATGAGAGGAGCTTTTTTCTCTGAAACAAAAGTTTGATATAAAACTTCCACAAACACTGTAAGAAATATTCTAAAATTCAAAAATTGAAATAAAAAAATTTTTTGCGCTAGGTTTAAGCGCGCCTAGGGCGCGCGGGTACACTCTCGCGCTTGTTTTCGTACGTTTAATGCGTTCACTTTAGCTACATTTTTTTAAATATCATAAATATTATAACTTAAATCTAAAACTGTTCTCAAAGCACCTTCTGTCCTTGACGATTACATTCTCATTACGAAACTCGCGCTTCGCACTCTATAATTTCTGTACAACTGAAAAACTTCATCAAGATAATTGGTCAATCTTGTTCAAATCTACTAAAAATAACGCGTTAAACTTACGGATCTCTTAAAACAAAAAATTGCATATTTTTGAAAATAACCCAACTTTTTGAATTTTTGTCTAATTAAACCTTCGATGGTACACTGGGATAAAACAGAACCCATACATAAAAATTCATGAAAATCTATTTGGAATTTGTACTTAAACGGCCCTGTCACCTTAGCCGCAGGTACCCCCTAAAAACCCCCACAAAATGTCATTTTTTGCTGTTCTTTAACTTCTATTATCTTTTTTCATATTTAAAATAAATTTTAAGGCAAATAATCCACATCATTCTTTAAAGTTACTATATAAGAGTGTGTAAAAAATTCAACTACTCAAAATAATAAATTCGCTCTTTGTGGGAGGACTTTTTCGCTTGGGGTCAAAGAGACCCCAGTGTGCCAGCTATGTTACACATTGGAAAGTGTGCCATCGAAAGGTTAACAAATTTCAAGATAATAGTTTCAAAATATATATATTTTATATCTAGTAGAAACTTGGATTGATATTTCTAAACCTATTACAATTTTTTCTTTTCTTTTGAAAATTTTCAAAACGTTGAAAAGCATATAACTTTTTTAATTTTTACCGAAATTAAAAATGCGATTAGGACAATTTGTAAGGCTTTTTGCCATGTATCCGAAAATTGGACTAAAATTTCTAAAGCTTATTAAATTTGAAAAAGCTCTAACTTTTTGAGTTTTTGTCTGATCGAAAAATTTAATGAAATTTCCTAACTATAAGCAATTTTTAAAATATTTTTCTGTACATTTTCAAAATTTGCATAGAAATTTTCATCGAAATTGAAAATTTTATTTGATAATTTGAAAGTCTTCTACCCATCCATAAGAAACTTTAACCAAAATTTTGTAAATTTTTAAAAAATTTGAATTTTGAAACTACTCTAAATTTTTTTATTTTGGTTGGAAATATCTGCTTAACGAACCCGAACCTTGATTTTAGGAACCTTTGAGAAGTGTATCAAAGAACGACTCAATTGGACAAATCCTTCAAAAGTTACCGTGGCTAGAACATCCAGGTAAAGGTAACCATACATACATGCATGCAAAATTTTATGATTTTTGAACTCTATGAGTGCCGAAACGTAAAGATCCGTTAAAAACCAAAATCTATCATTTAGATATTACATTACACTCTCACGAATGTGAATGTAAAAAATACAAAAAAGGTGCGCAGTTTTCTGTTATAACGGCATGAATCTTGCGTTACCTGCAATTTTAAATTTTGTTTCAAGTACCGGAATTTTCAGATAAAATTATGTATTAGATTCTTCCGTAATTGTAACCGAAAATTACTAAATTCTTAACGGAATGTTAAGAAATTGATCATTAATATACGAAGCTTGTAACTGAATTGAATCTTATATTTAATACCGGTAGACCGAGACACGATCGACCGCCGGGGCAAAAGTTACTTTAAAGATAACATTGCTATTCCTTAACCGCCTTAATTTCTTCTTTGTATAGAATAATTCATTTCATTATCCAGGGTGTCTACCAAATTTTGCCCACAAAATTCCCGCACGATTTCTGCAAAATTTCCGCGACTTTTTCATTTATGAATGTAAGGGACCTCTTACTATATAAGCATACATACAATACGTACTCTCTAAATCTGAAATAATGAAAATTTCACTATTTGAATTAGTCAAAGCTATTTCACTATTAAAATAGTGAAATCACTTTCTTCCACTATTTTAATTAGTGAAATTCACTATTGAAGAAGAGAAAAGTGCAAATTGTGTTAAAATGAGGTAAGCCCGTTCACGCAATTTAACAGTCTGCAGGTTATGTTGTTATTCTCTTTCTCACATATCGATATTTTTCTCTGCCAAATAATTATGTGTTACAGGTTATCAGTGTTTTGTGACACTATATGAATCATTTCTTTTCTAATTGTAGGTCTCTGTCCTGCCGCACAAACTAAAAAGATACATAAGTCCAATCTGCCTCGAACTGAGAAAATCGAGAAAAACTTCTAGCCCAAAGAACTTTAATATCGAAACTTTTGTTCCGTAATACATCATTTTTTTCTTAAACAGGTACCATATTTTAATAATTTGTCTTCCCGTGTGGAAATAATTCCTGGAAGACTGGAATTATTATAGCACCAGTACTGGATTATTCGTGGCTGTCTGTTCACGCCGAATTAGATTGGCGCTATCTGGACATACGAAAAAAAAAATCCATCACGCAGTTCTATGTAGACCCACTAATGTCGCTAGCTAAAATTTGACATCACATTAATTAAAAAATTTCATCTAAAATCTAGCTTGGCTCTAGAAAGTACTTCTATTTGGACTTTGAAAAAGAAGGCGTCATTTAAAAACTAATTAATAAAAGATAACAAATTATATTTATTGCAGTGCTCTCTCAGAGTGCAGATTTGTTAATTTAATTCATCACTAAGTATCGTGTCATTTGACGCACTATACATTGTTTATTGGTAAACTATTGAATGAAAAACAAAGCTAATTTAAAAAATCATTGCTGAACAAAGGCATTTTATCGTTAGGTTTTCTAGGAAAGTAATTTTCCTGTTCGCATGACATGTATCCAGTACTCATATACATTAAAATGACGTATTTCCTAAACTCAAATATTATGCAGTGCTACCAACAGCACTCAACTTTCATCATGCAGTGCAATTTCAAAATTGCTACCAAAAAAGTTGGCAACAATAACCGGAACCGCATTGCAAGAATTAGATGTTCGCCATGCCGCCATTCAGTGTGAATAGGTTTCGTTTCGTGATCACGAGGTTAGAAGTTTTCCAGATTCTTTTTCGATGGAAGGGCGTTGGAATCAAGACCCAACCTCAAAACTGGATTTTCTCATTTTACTCCATAAATACTAAAATTGCATCTTTTCTAGATAATCAAGACTTAGTCCTCTTTTCAATTAAATCTTTATTCGGAGTAGAACATTAGCTAATTCCAATAGTTTTTGTATAAGGTTTTTTTTTTATTCTAACCCTAGCATTTGAAAAAAACGACTCACATAAAAGCTATTGAAATTAAGCAATTTTTCACTCCGAATAAAAATTAGAATCAATGCAGGAATAGGTCCTGATGATTTAAAAAATATGTAATTCTAGTATTTATGGAGTAAAATAAGAAATTAATTTTCAGGTTGGCTCCTGGTTCCAAAACAGTTACAATCAACATTTTCTTTTTTATCAATAACATTTGGAAACATTCTAAAAAAAGCACATACGAGTTATTTTTTATATATTTTTCTTACAAAAATCTAGAATTTCTTAATATTCTCAATGTAGCTCATAGTGCTTTTATGTCAGGAATGATTTAATAATAATGAAAATAAGTATTAAATTTGCAATCTAGGTCGCATCTAGATCTACTAGATTTTACTAGATTCACTAGACCGCGTCAGTACCGCTGGTGTAGATAGAGGCTAGTCGATTGGAAAGTTACATTTGCGCACTGTCCCAGCATAGTTTGTCGAGATAGTGCCAGCATAAACTCGTGGCGGTCTAAGTTGGAACAGTATAGCGCCATGAATTATTTTCACACGAATTGCTACTAAGATGACATTTCTTCTTTTACAGGATTTTAAGTTCGGAGGGCCAATTTTTAATTCTTTTAAATTGCAATTTAAAAATACCCACAATGAAAGTTTTTACTTGAAACATAACACCTTAAAAAAATACCAGATTTTTAAAAATCGAAAACTGCTAATGAAATAGAACTTTTGTTTAAGTTATAATTTTTTTTAATGAATGAAAATGATTTTTTTTAACTCAGGTAAATTTTATTTTAAAAATGTTTTTTTTTATACTTTTATGCGTGGCAAGCAAGGGGCTGTGCATAAATTACAAAAACTGTTATTCTTTTATTCTGAAGCACGTACCCCCTTTGCTGGGGTTCAAAAATTTTGACCGCCCGCATTTCATATTCATTATTATTACGTCATTATTATTATTAGTATGTAATTATTATTATGTAAAAAGATTTGAAGTAGAGGAGGATTGGTTAAAATCGTACTGTTTGTCATGAATGAACGAAGTTTTCAGCTTTCAAACAAAGAAAGATTTTCATTTTAAATAAAAAACAGGTGAACTGAATGAAAAAGATGAATTAAAAAAAAAGAGTTCAATCCTCAACTAAAACAAATTCATTTTTAACCAAAAGGCTTTATTTTTTAACAGCGAAGAGTTTTGCACAATTGACATAAATTTTCAACTAAATATTTGAATTGCAAAACTAAAAATGACTAATCAGTTAAATTTTCTACCAAACTGTACAATTTTCCAGCCAAAAGATGAACTTTCATCGCAAAAATATACATTTTTAAATAAGAAAGAACAAATATTCAAGAAAGCAGTTAAATTTTTATCTAAATGCATAATTTGTTACCATATATAGTTGATTTTTTAACCAAAAAGATTATTTTCCCATCAGAAAAGGCGAATGATACTAAAATTACATAAGTTTGCAACCAAAAAGTTGAATTTTTAACCAAATTGTTAAATTTTCTCAGTTACAAAATTGATTTTAAACTAAAAAAGAAACTGATTTTCATTAAGTTCAATTTTTAAGCTAAAAAAGGAAACCTCAACGAAAAATGTAAGAGTTAATATTTTAACTAAAAAATACTTTTACTTTAAATGTAAAACAGTTAAATTTTCTAACAAAAAAGAGAATTCTTAACAAAAAACATTTTTTTGTAACAAATAGTTGAAGTTTCAATTAAAGCAGATACATTTGCTACCAAAGCTGAATTAGTTAAATTTCCAGTTAAAAAAAATTAATGTTCGTCCAAAAAGATTTATTTTCGACGAAAAATAAAGTTGATATTTCAAACAAAAAAGCTGCTTAAATTGTAGAAGTTAAAATTGTTATCACATAATAAAATTTTAATGTAATATTAAAGCTAATTAGACAAAATTGTTCTGAAATGAAAAAATAAATTGAATTATTCTAAAAAGAACTTTAAAAATAAATAGAAATTTAAATTGGAAAAGACTTCCGTTTCCGGTATGAAAGTGTAAAGTAGTGGGAATTGTGGATGCTGAGTTTTTCTGATATTGTGGTGAAATTTGAGGTGAGTGAATTGTGGAAGTGT
>NC_046660.1:116944340-116982548 GCF_010883055.1 Belonocnema kinseyi | reverse complement strand
AGAAAGGATAAGATTGTAAAAAAAATATATAGATGTAAACGGAAAGATTGTAAGGAATGGAAGTCATGTAAACCCTTAGGGGACACATTATGAATAAAGAAATTGGAAAACATTAAAAATGAAAAAATTTCTATTTCGGAACGTTAAAACTTACAAAAATGCGAACTTCATTTCAAACTGAAAAAAATTTTAGTGACCAAAAATTGTGATTTTAAAACTTTTTTATACGCAAAACATTTAAAATTGAAATCTGCAACTAAAAATCAGATAAGTTTAAGATCTTACATCTAAAAATTTAAAAAGTTTAAGATCTTACATCCAAAAATTAAAAATGAAAATAAAGAATACAAAAAATATTGCTATAATGTGATTTCATTTTTTTTTAAACGTTACAATTTTAAGTTGTTCAGTTCGAATTAGCTGTATCTCAAATTATTAAATTCAAAATTGACTATAAAAGCTTCCAATATGAAAGTTTGAAATATTTAACATCAAAATGGTCCCGAAATTTTGAATCTGAATCTACAATATTGTGAAATTTAACATTCAAAATTTCCAAAAATTAATCTAAAAATTAATTTAAGACTACGATTTAGTATCAAAGCCTTAGAGATTGAACTGTTTTATGACTACATTCAAAACTATAATTTTAAATTAATATTATGGAAATTTAAAAGATGATAAATATATTATTGTTAAGGATCATATCATGTAGTATCAAGTGACATTTAAAACGACTGGGTAGATTTTTTTGTTAAAATATTTGATTCCTGTCAAATCAAAAATCACTGTCAGGTCCACCGTTTAAAGTTGCAGAGTGCCAATTATTCCGAGAAATATTGTGAACCTTTAAAGTTTAATTATTCTAACACTTTGAAAATTATATACTTTCTAGTCGGAAACTGTCAAAAATTACAAAATGCGCGAATTAAGATGTACGGGAAATGCGCGTAAATAATTAAAGTAACAAACATCGCTCATACAATAAAGTGCTTTTCTTAAATTTAAATTCTGTCAATAACCAAAACAATTACAAACGGTGAGTCGACGATTCGGGTGCGCCGGATCGCGCACCAGGCCATTTCGGAGGTCATCTACGAGAACTATTTGGAAATTTAAATCTTGTCTATAACGAAAACAACTACAAATGGCGAGACGACGACCCGGATGCGCAGGATTGTGCACCACGTAGTTTCGAAAGTATTCTACAAGAACTTTTTCAAAATTCAAATCTTTCCAACGCCAAAAATGACTACCAATAGCGAGGCGATGAACCGGGTTCGCCGGAATTGCACCGGGTCATTTTAAAATGTCATCTACGAGAACTTTTTTGAAATTTAAATTTTGTCCATAACCAAAACAATTACAAATGGTGAGTCGACGACCCAGGTGCGCAGGATTGTACACCAGGTACTGTAACACGAATTCTACATGAACTTCTTTAAAATTCAAATTTTGTCAACACCCAAAAAAAAACTACCAATAGTGAAGCGACGACCTGGATGTGCCGGATCGATAGTTATTTTGAGTGTTGGAAAAACTTGAATTTTGATAAAATTTTAATATAAGACGTTTTAAATTACATGGTTCACTATCCCGCGCATCTGGCTCGTCGCCTCAGCATAAGTAGCTATTTTTGATGTTGGAAAAGTTTGAATTTTAAAAAAGTTCTTGTACAATACGTGTTAAACGACCTGTTGCACGATATTGCCCACCCAGGTTGTCGACTTACCATTTGTAATTGTTCTGGTTAGTGACAAAATATAATTTTTAAAGAGTTCGCGTAGATGACGTATAAAATGAACTGGTCACGATCCGGCGCACCCAGGTCGTTACCTCACTATTGGCAGTTATTTTGGGTAATGGAAAAATGTGAATTTTGACCAAGTTCTTGTAGAATTCGTATTAAACTCCCTGGTGCAAGTTCCTGCGTACCCGTGTCGTCGACGCACAATTTGTAATTGTTTTGGTTATAAACCAAATTTAAATTTCAAAAAAGTTCTCGTGGATGACGTTTTAAAGGACCTGGTGCACGATCCTGCGCACCCGGGTCGTTGTCTCACCATTTGAAGTTGATTTGGTTATGGACAAAAACTTTAATTTCCAGAAAGTTCTTGTTGATGACCTTCTAAATGACCTGGTGCGCGATCCGGTGCACCCGCGTCGTCGACTCACTATTTGTAATTGTTTTGGTTATTGACAAAATTAAAATTTTTCAAAAGTTCTCGTAGATGACGTTTGAAAGGACCTGGTACACGATCAGGCGCACCCGGGTCGTCGACTAACCATTGAGAGTTATTTTGGGTGTTGGAAAAATTTGAATTTTGAAAGTTCTTGTAGAATACGTATTAAATTACCTGGTGCACGATCCTGTGCACCCGGGTCGTCAAATCACCATTTGTAACTAATAAAGATACAAAAAATAATAATTTTACAAAAAAGTCGATTTTTTCCAACAAAACAACTTTTAGTAAAAAAGAATAAAATTCATTTTTTTGTAATAATTTTGATTTAAGGAACGTTTATAACACGTTTTTACGATGAGTCGATACAATTAAATGGAGATTTGCATTGTAGCAATATTTTGCTATAAACATGACTCCAGCGAACAATCTAAATCTGACTTCATTCGATCAGCTGGCGTTCCTTGATTGATCCGATAATGCTGCAACTATCTCAATACAGCATTATCGTAACTTTGACCGTTCATCATCTTTAACTCTCGCACTTTATTGTATGAACGATGTTTGTTACTTTATTTATTTACGTGCACCGTTTAAATTTGGAAGCAAGTGAGATTTAATATTCAAATAATTATTGTTTAATTTTTCCCAACACATATTGTCCTGCGCCTCAACTCAGCGCAATGCTTACGCGAAGCTCCTACGTGACAGGTCAAATTTCGTTACGTACCCGATACAAAAGGGGAACGGTGTCTGTTTCGATGCTTTAGAACAGCTGATATTCAACTTATGAATGTTGCGAGTTCTACATGAAGAACTGCTCCATTTCAATACTTACTTAATCGATGTAATTTGGTATTGCTATAGCGTCGGTATTATACTCAAACCGATCAAATTAGAAATTAAATGAAGAGATCCAGTTCGACTTTTTTACCTACTGAGTTATAATTTATGCGAAGCGTATTAGTTTAAGGTATTATTGAACTAATATAGTTACATATTTTTTTTCGGTGCATAGTCATAGGAAACACGGGACTAGGCATGCCATCCTAACTTGGGCGAGCGAGGTTGAATCCACGGGAGGGGGGAGAATTCCATGAGAATTCCATGGCTTTAACTGAAACCGTCATACTACAAATCGCGTAAACTCTTAGTGGGAATACAGTGATAGCACTATGCAGCGATCTCACTTGTAGCGGACGCTCCTTATGAGCGCTATTTACACTAACCGCAGTAACCGCGCGCAGTGACTCTATTCTCGTCCTTATACGAGTCCTTATATTAATTATTTCGTATGTTTGAGAAATTATTTGAGTTTGATTTCCTATTAGTATTTTCGTCGAGATTTGTGTGTATTCTTCCTTTCATTAATTATATATCTGTAAACTGACTTGTTAATATATTGAATTTATTTTTTGGAACGAGGACGAATAATTCTGACTTTCAGCTCGATAAAATAATTATAATTTCAAATCAATATTTTCGACGGTCCATTAACCTAGCACCTCCAGAACCGAATTTCGAAATTCTTCAAAGCTTCGAATTTTGGTATTTTTTGAGATTCTTTTTGTGCGCCATATAAAATGTTTGGGCTCTTACATTTTTCAAAAAATTAGTTTTCTTGTGGAGGTGCTACCTTACGTGAGCATAGCACGTCCACATCCAAAAATACAAAATAATAAAAATCCAATTACACCCGAATTTTAGGTGAACTTTCAAATAAGCAAATAAATAAATTGGCAATAAATCAATTTTACAGTTGGAGTAATCAATTTTCAGTGAAAGAAAAATTTTCATAATAAAGAAAAGCAATATTAAAAAAGCAGTAACATTTGCAAACAGAGTTATAAATGAAATGATGAATTTGTAACTAGAATAATAATATTTTCGACCAGACAATAAAATTTCCACTGGGAAAATTGATTTCTACCAAAAAAGGTGAATTTGCATTTAAGAAGATAAATTGTCAACAAAAAATTTGATTATTAAATTTTCAGGTGAAACAATGTTCAACCAAACTAATACGTAATTTACTCGATTGCAATGTGAAAATTTATTTCAAACATTTTAAATTTTTTTAAATTTTAATTTTACGTAAGAAAAAAGTAGCGCAAGTAGGTCAAAGGCACAAGAAAAAACTATAAATTATGAGGAAATGAAATGCACTTCCCGCACCAAAAATAAAACTCAGGACAGCACAGTAGTAGAGACCCTGTCATTGTATTTTTATTTATCAATAATTGATTATTACTTTATTAGATTTGATTATTTGATCGATGGTTTCCATTTTTTTATTTTAAAAAATCAAAATGAACAAATACACAAAAACTAGTAATTATGTCTTACTCCCTAGCAAATATTGATATTTTTGCTTTATTTTTTAACTTTACATATTTTACGAAATTGATTATAGTTAAATAATTACTCTCTGAATGTTTCAAAACAGTACGAGTTACAAATTCATGCAGTTAACGCACAGCTTTTTCATTCACGCGTTTTTCCCCTTCCAAAATGTTAGAAAATACTCTGCAGTCGATCTACTGTTGTGCCGCATGACTTCACGTCGACTCGTTTGTACACGCAAAAGGGTCGCTTTATGAGACACCGCCATACACTATTTTCGTTATTTCGTACGTTATTCATGTTCCGAACACTATTTTCATTCTCTTCCTTAAATTTGCGTTCGAGTTACGGAAAATACCTTATTTTCTTTACGCTTCTTCATGACCTTTCTGAATAACGAGTTACATTAAACCTCGCATTAAACTCACAATGATTCCGTATCGCCTTCATTATTTACAGTAATTCTTTGCATTAATTACACTGATTCGAGAATGATTTTCCCCTCGGTACGAACTAAAATTAACAGACCGAAGTTGTTCGCCTAAAAAGATATATAAATTTGTTATTAATCATTCTTAGATAGGACGGATAGATTTTCTTTCAATCGTAAAAATAAGGTTAAAATTACAAGAATTAAATTTTTGGAAAAAGGAAAAAAATGAAAGAGGGCATAGGATCCTGTATAGGATTCTATACAGAGTATTATACCCTATCCAGATGCGCAGTAGTTTTTCTTCAATCGTAAAAAACAAGATAAAAAAATAGAAAAGCAAGGAAATGGGAATTAGTATGTTTCAATTTTCATGCATATTATTAATTGTAATTATATAAACTTATTGAAACGATCAATGTTTCAGCGCAGCTTAGAATATAATTTAAAGTAAAATAAGAAACAAATACAAAAATAATCATGATAAATACAATTTGTGCTTTATTTTTCAGTATCTGAATAAGCAATATCAGGCAGAGTCACATAAAGAATGTAATATATTTGATATCAAACTGTTGAGTATAATGTAGAAAAGTGGACAGTTGGGACAAAATCGAGTGCGAAGTACGAGATACGTGATGAGAATGTTTTCGTTAAACCCGAATGAGCTTTAACAAAAGAGAGTTTACAATCACAAAGTTACAGTTGTTGATCCGTTCATCTTTGATTTTAAAAGGTTTGTGCACGAATGTGGGAGAATTGCAAGCACCAAGCGCGAAGTATGAGAGCCATCAGTCGCGCGACGCAGGTGCAATCAGGCTCTCGGGATAAACTCTTTAAATAAAAGAGAATTCACAATCACAAAATTACAGTGATGGGTGTTTTGAGTCTTAATTTTAAAAGGTTTGCGCAAAAATGTGCGAAAAATATAAAGACCGAGCGCGTACCGCGAGGTAAATACATAATCTAACGCGAAGCGCGAGATAAATGCACAATCGAGTGCGAAAACCAACATGCGTGCGCCCCTGGCGCACTCAAACTCGCGGGCCGCTTGCATAGCGCGTGATGAGAGTGTACACGCGATTCGGGCAGATTTTTTAACAGATTTTTTAATTTTTTAGATAAATGGAACCTATTTTGTAGAAAATTAAAAAATTAACTAAAAATTGTATTGCATAGACTTTAATAGGGAACTTTCCCAACATTATTTCTGGTAAAATTGCTGAATTGTCGTGTTCATTGCGTTCCAAAAAATTTCGAATTTGTTTCGAAAATGTTTTGACAATTCAGCCCTATCGGATTTCAGTTTATGTAAATTTACTTGCCACTGGGACAAATATTTACCAACAGGGAGGAGCTGATGTTTTTTTTTGTTCCAGCTAACCCCATATGGGCTCTTATGGAGAATCTGTATTTTTCATGATAATTCCGAGGTTTTCAGCAATTTATTCTGCTGTACCTGACATCTATCGCCTCATGGCTAGAGCAAAAACTTCGATCGAGATTTTTTTGGACCAGCTATGTAAAAAAAACACATAGTTGTTTACGATTTGACTCCTGATAGCGTTCCTTATTATTTCGCGTTCCGAATTTTTTTGTTATGTGCTTATCGTACCAAGGAAAAATAAATTTATTAGCACGATATGCAAAATTCATGAACATAACAATGTGCGAAAGTTTTTACATCGCCTTGACAAATTTCAAATTTGTGGGTTAGCCACCGTAATGTAATCGATAAGTCGATACTGTAAATGAATTTAATATTACCTCATTAATTTTTGTTTTTGCGTTTTTTTTCTAGATATTATATTTGGTATAACCTCGAGAATATATAGATAGATATAATTATTGACCATGTTATCATGTTTAATGTAATTTAGCATTCGATTCTGTAATACAGTGAAACTCTTCAATAGACCTCCCTTCTATGCCGCGGGGTCTGCGGTTGTCACTCAGGCGAGCAGTCAAGCGTGAACAAACAAAAGCGGAGCGGGCTACAATGAGTTAGTCCCCACCCACCGTCAGCCTTAACATCGGCGCTATAAAAGAGATTCACTGTATCTCTTATTTCCGCAAACGTAAGCAAATGAAATTGTATCTTTCTCGTTTATCAAACTTCTAGAGCACCTTGGTTCAATTAATCCATTTATTCTACATTAAACTTTAATGGTCATTTTTTGAATTTCGTGAAAGCTTTCGATTTAACATCATTTTGAATTCAAAATTTTCAAGTTGAAGACATTTTATTGGACGCAGATTTCACATATACGATTCAAAATTTTGTAAATAGAATAATATTTTAAGAGCTAATTTTGCTATTTTTTTTAGTAAATTCCAAATATATTTTTTATAATCAAATTTGAATAAAACGCTGCAGATATGTAGTTGGCAACTACATTAAAAGCCGTTAATTTTATTGTAACCTCGATTGTAATAACTGTCAATAAAGTATATAGTAAATGTAGTTGCCAACTGATTTCAGCGTTTCGAAACACTTGTGGATGCAAATAATCTTTGGTTTTTGTATGAGTTATTAAGATTACAAAAGAGAGAGATTAGACAAGCTAAGATCACATAAAATCGCCGACCCACGATTGTTCTAAGTTGCAACAAAAACGACACACACGCACTGTACAATTCTGCTAAACTTACAAAATTTTCAGTTAAAATAGGGACATTGTAGCTTTCCTGTAAAGATTATCGAATTTCTGCAATGTTTAAAGAATTTTCTCAATCTATGATTTTCCTATTTTAACTGAAAATCCTGTAACTTTAGCAGACTCATTTTTCTCCACAAACCAGAGAATATGAATGCAGAGCTTTGTTGAAGTTACAGCTTTATAATCGTTGTATCCTCATTTTGAGAAAAAAGACATCCTTGTCTAATGAATATACGAAATGAGCTGTAACAAAAATTAGACTCTTTTTCTGTAAGTGAACCATTTTTAGGTCTTTTTGAGTATAGGGTAAGAGTGGTTTGGACTGGCACCTAACATTTTGGTCCCCTCTGTCTATACTAGGAGTACATTCCATGCTTTTATTTTCAAGAAAGGTTAGTGGCGTTGTAATTACGTTTGCGACCGTGTCTATTTGCGCATAACACGTATAGAGTGAAGGAGTGTCTTTCTCGGTTACGTATGCAAACGAGTTTCTCAAGACGATATTCTGCGTTGTGCCCAATGACAACTTTGCGCAGTGCCTATAGTACAGAGTTACAGACCCAGGGCCCACGTGCCGTAAACAGCAAGGCTGTAAAGCCTTACTTGTTCTGTACGCGACAGATGGCAATCATGCATCACGAATTCCCCTTAATGATTAAATTTGCACCTTAAATATATACGTATAAGCCCAGTTATCCCCTACCTTCAGTGTGTCATAAAACACTCACTTGATTTAATACGTGATTCGACTGGAATCTCCGTAACAGATATCAAGGAAATTGTATATTCGTACAGTACAAGGTCATTTAAAAACGTACAAGTGTACAGAACTGAAAGTAAAAAATATATGAATCGAGAGCGAGGCTGAAAATGAGTCCTCAAAATAAGTATTGTTGTGATGACTCCAGGCAGACGTGTGCGATCCATACTAGAGTAATAAGACAAACTAAAAAAAGAATTAAGAAACAATTCCTTTAATTAGAAGAAGGTAAAAATTATTTTAACTAGTTTTTATAAGTAATTTTTTCTTGCAAGATAGTCATTTTGTTCTTTGATGTACACTGAAAAAAATTGTTTTTGGATCAAGTAAATTTTACTTGATTCAAGTCAAACGCACGTACGAATGGGGATGATAAAATATGAGTGTGTTCCAAATAAATAAATACTTGCTACCGTATGTTTGGAACAAGCGTGCATTTTCTTAATCTGAGAAAATGAATTCTTGGATACAATTTTATTATTCTAAAATGTTATTGTATTATTTCATATCTAGAGGTGTATTCAAGTGCAGAACATAGTTTACTTTCAAGAAATCATTTCTGACACACTTCAAAAATATATTTTCTTAATCTAAGAATATGTAGTACCGGAGGAATAGAGTAGTGCCTCAACTGAACACATTTCTCAACGAAAAAAAAATGGTTTCGAAATTATTGTTATATAATTTTAATTTTTTTAATTATTAAAATATGTAGTTCGTACACACTATTACTTACACATATAATCGTACGCCTGAACGCTTTGAAAAATCGCACTTTTCGAGGATTCGAACCCTACGTAAACTACCTAAACTACCTAAACTAGTGTGCCTTAACGGCGCGCTCTAAATACTTCTCTAACGAATCACTTGGATTTCGATGACAAAATCTTGGCTAAGAATTTCAAGGCAACTTCGTATCAAGCCGTATGGCGAGCCTCAAGCATCTTCAAACTAAAAGTTGTTGAACTCAATGTTTCTTTTAAGAAAACATCATTCTGATAATACTTGAAATTTTTCGAGACTTTAATTCTTTAATATACCATTTTTTATTTAGAAAAATTGTAGAATTGAGCTTTACTTATTTCAAAAAAGGCTCGCTACTTTTTTTCTCAATATATTAAAAAATTTTATAAAATATCTAAAAGTAATAAAAAATAAAAAAACTCAAGTGCAAAAATGCTTTAATAACTCATGAATGAAAAGGATTTTCTGTACAAACTGTACAAACATCTCCTTAAAATGCGCAGCTTTCAATTTATCCAACTCTTTTATATAATACTCTCTTACTCAATTTGTATTGCAAAATAACAATTAATAATTTAAAATATATGAAAAAGCGAATTATGTTTCACTTATTTAAAAAGGGACTTAATACTTGTTTTCAAATATTTAAAACACTAAAAAACGACCCAAAGGTAATAAATATTAAAGAAAAGTTGCACATAAAAAAATGCTTTAATAACATCAATGACAAAAAAAGAATGTTCTGCTATACGAAAATTTTGATAAAACGCACAGTTTTTAATTTATCGAATTCTTTTATCATAGTTTTTTACTAAGATTTAAATATGGAATAGCTTTCCAAAAACAACAATTTAAAATATGTAAAAAATAATTGAACTTCACTTATTTTACAAACGGCTCAGTACTTTTTTCTTTAAAAATTTAATCAGCTTAAAAACTATCTAAAGCTTACAAAAGATAAAGAACTTTTTAGTTGGAAAGCGCTTTAATAACCTCAGTAACAAATAAATATTTTCTAATTTTCAAAAACCTTTGTAAAACGCACAGTTTTCGATTTATTTAATTCTTTTATAATACTTTTTAAGTCAGTTTTTATTTTAAAATAACAATTCCTAAACAATAATTTTAAATACATATAAAAAAATGTGTCGCTAGTTTAAATATCACCTAGGTATTTAAAAAAGTACTCGATACTTTATTTTTCTTTCAAATATACAATACTTCGAAATCAGAAGAAAAAAGTCTCACGGTGGTCGGATAAAAAATATTTGTTTGCTTCCTCCTTCCATTCTCAATTATTTTATTTGAAAAATTATAAGTTTTCAATTTTTTAATTGTTCTTTTATAAAATCAAATGCATTCTTAATAAACTTTTAAAAAATGTTATTGAATTATTTTTCCTTAAATATTTTGCTTCAAAAACGCATAACATTTTTTAAATTAGCAAGGAAATATAATAATTGTATTTCTAAACATTTCTTAAACCTTATAACCTTGTTTTATGCTGCCATATATTTATTTTTTATTATTTACATAATAAAAAAGAATTATGTACGTATATGAGTGATTGTCAAAATGTTGACCATTCGTAATCCAATACATTTTCTATGATTAATGAATTTTTTGACTGAAAAACTTAATTTTATTAAGTTTTTATAAATATGCACACTAATATCCGCATTAAACTTCCTATAATTAATGATATGTTGAAATGAAATTTTCTATGATCATTTAATTCATTGACTAAAAAACTTAATTTTGTTAATTTTTTTTTTTTTTTAACTTAAATCTATACTTAATTATTTAAAATAGCTACAACATTCGCGAGCTACAGTAGATGCGGAGCATTACATTGCCAATTAATAATATAAAAATATAAAGCAAGATATTAACTATTTCAGAGAGCAAGTAAGAATATAAAATTGAAAATTATGAAAAAAATTCCTGCCTAATAAAGGAATTAGTTTTTGCTTATGGAAAAATTAATTTTTTGGATTCGGTCAGATTAACATTTTTTTTTAAAGTTGAAAGATATGTTGGCTAAAACTTACTTAGTTTTAATTAGAATAACACGTGATCATTTTATATTTTCAAAACTAATTTTTTTTACTTCTAACTTTAATGAATTTTGCCATTTTTGTGATTTTCAAACTGCTATTATCAAACACGAAAATTAAGTGTAAACAAAATACAATTGTGTCTTGCAACTCTAATTTAAATTAAATAAGGTTGAAATAACAACATTTTTAACTTTTTTTTAAATCAATTTTAATCTAGCAGAAATATTTATCATTATTTTTATATTCGGATGATTTTTTATTACCTTGAACACTACACAAAAATAATTTTAGGGTGGCCGTTTTAATTGGGAAAAAAAATTTCCAGTAGATTAATAAATTCAAATAATCGGCGATAAAATTATAGGCACAGTAAATTTATAATTTAAATTTTTAATTTATAATTTATTGTTTTATGAGTGGTTTAATTGGTTTGTCAGCCTAAAGTTAGTAATTTATCAAAGTTGCAAATTCCTATCTATATTTGCATAATTAAAATTGATTATGTGCACCACTGTTTTGAATTTTATTGAATTTCAAAATAATTGTATCTCAAAATAAAATAATGAAAAAGAGTTTTCACTACGAACCAACTTCATCCTGCGAACAGAATGTATTAGCGGTGAAGAGAACGAACTTCATACCGTGTAAACGCGTCGATTATTATATTTTATTTTACATGTGCGTGTAAAATGGCTTATTTCACGATTGTTTAGCCACTTTACACGCACATGTAAAATAAAATAGAAAGCACAAGAAGTGTGGTTTGGCAATTGCACCCTTTTGCGCAATTGCCCCACTCGTGAGCAATTGCCAACTTACTACACTTGTTGCTCAATAATGCAGTAAGAAGTAAATTAATTTAGACCGATATATTCATTTTCATACTATGTATGCAATGTCTATTGTATCAAGTCTACAGTTCTTATGTCGAAAAAACTGATATGTTTCTATCTTGATAACATATGTACCTTCGAAGTAAATCTGACATTCGTTCCAAATTAATAATTATTTGAAGGATAATATTCGGGCATTATTCTAAGAGAAATTATTTGTTCGCTGAATAAATTCATTTTCTCGTCTCAAGAACATGAACATTGTTTCAATTAAAATAGTAGTCGAAATGAGTATTCAATATTTTATTAAACTTCACGCAAATGAGTATAATGGAACAAATTAACTCAATGGTTTTTTTCTCGGAGTAAATATATTCTTGATTCAAATATTTGTCCTGATTCTATTATTTTCTAGATTCAAGAAAATCGGTACCTTGTAAAAAGAAAATATTTGCTTCTTTCAAGTAAAATCAGCCAAGTAAATTAGCCTACTTAATATTATGCAAAAAATTTTTTTTACTATAGTGAAAGAAATGATCTATAACTTTCATTTCTTCAACACACAAAAAAATTTATAATAAAATTATACCTGACATATTCGACTATGTACATTATTTATTATATATTTTATTTTTCAGCAGTATTTCTTTTGCTCTTCAGGGGTGAATGTCACATATGTGAAAACGTCTTAAATCCAAACAAAGAAGAGCATAATTTTTGAATTTTCACACCAAATTTTTAATTTTAACAAAATTTTTCCTCAAGATGCATTACCTAAAAGGGTAATTATAGATTATTAATGAGTATTAATAAATGTCGTTTTAATTAAAAAATTGATAACATTTTTTTGGTTGCATTTTTGTTGCACAATCTTTGTTTTTACGCCATTCTGAATATCTGCATATTTCAATCTACGACTTTGTAAGTGGAATCCTTTGAAAGATAGAAAATTTCGCGTTGAAGCCGGATGCGTTGAAATCATTCGAATGAAAGAGTAAAAAAATATTTAACTTTAAAGTTGGAAGTCTTTTGAGCAAAATGAACATTTAGAAATCTTGAGTTCAACTCTTTGCCTAATATAGAAAAGTTTTCCCAAAATTTTGAAAAAAATTATGAAATCAAGAGTAAATCCTAATCTTTATACCTAAATGAAGAGCACGATTAAATATTATACATTATAAAGTTTGTAGTAAAGACAACCGAAGGATTTCGCCGGGAGCGGGTGCTAATCTGAAAAACTGCACCCAATCCCAGCGAAATCGCGCTAAAATTTCAGCCAATACCACGTTCTTGGTTTTCTTCGATCCACCTCTCTCTCTCCGCTCTAGACTTCTCTTAGCGTCAGATAGTTTCCGTATTCTCTAAACAATATGCTACCTGATGGTCGGCAGCTATGACTTGTTAAGTGTGTGATAACGGGCCCGCAGTTCGCGCGCTAACTTTCGAACCCTGGCGGTAAAATTTTTACCAGATGTTATGCAGTCAAACACACATTGAATGCGGAACGCGTACTGTCTTGTCCAGCCTATCTTTGTGGCAAGTTGATGCTTTTGGTCTAATGATCAACCGTTGGTTTTCTTTTACGGTTCGCTTCGGCCAAAGCTCTCACTGCATTAAAGACACAACAATTGATAGACTAGAGGTCGAATTCTTCGAAAAAATCTCCACGAAGCTCGTCATCCATTTCTTGAGAGCTTAAAAGAAACCTGGATGTTGATGTTTCTCCGTGTCATGAAGCTTTGCTCTTCCTCTATCGGATGCCTGTCCGCGTTTGGTCTTAGTGTCGCCCTTCTTGGTCTGTTGCCGACTTGTTCTGTCTGTGTCAGAGTAGGCGCACTTTCACAGACGTTGATGCGAAAAGTGCAATAGCTCTGGGTGTTTCTCGCACCACAGAGCATGCAGCCGTAGCATGTAACCCTCTCTTTTAGGGGTCACACTCGCACCGTAGCGCTCTAGTAAGTCGTGATTGAGTCCCTCCATCCACCCAGAAGCCCTGAGATTCCGCCGAACCATCGCATTGACTCCATCCTCATTGGATCCCCCAGCCCTAGAGTGGTCGGAATTGTTGGCCGACCCATTTTCGGGAGCCTTGCGCGTTCTATTGCCGCACTTACTACAACTATATTTGTTGTTATCATTGTTGTTCCCACGAGAAGCTAGGGAAAGGGGTTCGTTCATCTTTATAGAGCCCCGCATGCAAGGATGAGGATAAGGATCCTTTATATTTCATTCTTGATTCCGTTGCATAACTAATTTAATCTGAAGTTACACTTTATAAGAAATTAAGGTTAAAGACAAATCTCGGACTTTTGGCTCACAAAAATGTATATTTCATAAGTAAATACTTTGTATGCATATTCAGAAATTACCTATTGTATAATCTTGACCTTGATTTAGAGTTAAAGAGTAGAATTTTATCTTGATTTTATGATTTTTCCAAATTTTTATAAACTCTTTTATAGATTTGGGAAAGAGTTGCCCTCAAAATTTTGAAATGTTTATTTTCCTAAAAATACTTTTCACTTTCTAACATTTTTTTGACTCGTTAATTAAAATAATTTCAAATATTTGCGATGAACCTACTTTTTTCAGTCAGGTCAAAGTGAATAAGTTAAAAATAGTATATTTCAATACGAGAGGCCAAATGCGCAAATTGTTCACTGCGAGACGAAGCTGAGCCCAACGGTATGCTGTGCCTTCACATGTTGGGGATTTGGCTCGTCGCCATCGCACAAGATGCGGAATCGACTATTTTCTATGTACGTAAACGGAGGTTAATCGAGGGCTTTGCATGTATGCGCAAAGAATAATACATTTTTTACTCTCAAATACCGAAAGTAGGATACAGTCAGTTCCACAAAAGCGTCGTCAGCGCCACCAGAAGACCGGGCGTCCGAAAAAAAATTATATATAGTATAGGAATTAGGGAAGGTTAGTCTAAGATGCATCACAGGCTTTATCCCAGTATCGTTTGTTGTGAAGCGAGGGAAAGAAGTTTTTCGGAATGAGTGTAGCCTATGTGAGTTGGTTCGATGTCGTGTTTCTGTGCACGTATCCAAAAGGACCGAAAATCACTTTCTCAGCGGCTACGCGCTATATGAGAAAGTCAAACGACTTTGTAAGTAAGTTGGTTGAGCGCTATAAAGAGGTAGAAAACGTTGACGATTTGCCAGGCAGGGGTAAGACGCGTGTGGCCTGGAAAAGGAGGATAAAAGCATTATCAAGCTTTCTGAGAAGCACCCGACCTATAATATGCGACACGCTAAAAAGTTTTGTCACGAACGGGAGTAAATATAAGCCTACAGACGATATGACGCCGTTCGAGATCTTCGTCCAACGCAGCGTTAAGCATCCGGTCAAAGTCCACGTGTGGGGTTGCTTCTGGAAACTGGGTTTTAGCATCTTGCATTCGTTCACTGGCAACTTGAACGCCGAAAGGATGCTTAAAATCTATCAGACGTGTTTGATAAAGTCTACAGAGAAGTAGTTAAGGCAAGAAAATGGATAATGGATACTTCAGGAAGACAACGACCCAAAACACCGCAACCACCTTTGCAGTCTGTGGAAACGGAAAAATGGGATCACTGTCATGAACTGGCCCTCGCAATCCCCACACGCAAATCCCATAGAAAATGTGTGGTCTACAATAAAGCAGAAGCTTCATGAAAAATGTGCCTTCAAAATCAAACAGCATGTAAAGCGATTAAACCAAACATAAAAGGTCAGATTTATAGAAAATTGCGAATCTATGCATTTTTTTATAATAATTTGTTTATATTATAACAATAATAATGTATACATCTTCACAATTCACTATTGCGAAAGACATAAGAGATATCAATTTTAGTAAAAAAAAGGAATTTTTTGTTATCATTAAACCAATCCGTTGTTACATTGTTCTCTTAATTCATTAACAACAATGAAGTTAATTATTATGTAAATTATTTGTATTATTTAACTGTTCCTGCATGAATTTAAGACGTTTTCTGATATTTAGCAGTCGCTGCTTAAGAGAAAAAAATCTGCAAAGGTGCTCATTATGACATAGTTTTCGTTACATGAATAAATAGAAAAAAACCTAAAGTGAAAAATATCGTTTAAAAGATTTTATGAAAATTTTATTATTTTCAATAATAGAAGCCTCGGTGGCTCTCACGATAGTTTTCAGCCTTCCATGCAGGGGGTTTAGGGTTGAACCTTTTTCTATGTACTTCTAACAGGGCTTCGGTGGTTCGGAACCCACCCTAAACTGTTGGTCTTCTCAAAAAAAGCTGACGTCGTACCAAGGATGAGATGGACTCTGCTGAGGACCTAACCTGGGGGGTCGAAGCCGATTTTTAGAAGCCTCGAAAATGAGTCAGCGATCTTCTTGCGCTTTGGGCCTCTACCGGGGAACCACGCTGGATGGGCGTTGGACGCATTCGAGTAATGAACACAGACACACACACATACTTGCATAACAAACCAGGGCAGTGCTTTGAATACATAGTATGTGCACATAACTGATGATCTAAGAGGGCTCGTTCCGTCCACCCTAGTTTGTCCGTATTCTCCAACTGCGGCCTACTAGGAAAGCTACCGAATGGCACAGTGGTTGAGGCTTACTTTGCCGTGCAAAGACGTCCACGTAATTTACTATGCGATAGGTTCACGTTAGCACCTGAGAGGTATATTCTCACAACGTTGGTAACCACGAATCCGCCGAGATTCAAAAACACTCAGCGAAGATGGCTGGATTCAGGGTACTGCCTTGAGAATAAAAACGGGTGTGGCACAATAGGCTTTAAAGCTTTAGCACCAGGGGTGGGGTGGGGTCACGGGCCTCCCAGCCCAAATTAAAAAATATCTATTACCTTGAATAAAACAAAGGATTTGTAAATTGAAAGAAAACTAAAGGCTGTAGATTTTTTTTAACAGTAAATTTCCGATTTTAAACACTCTTAAAAGCTGGGCGATTAGCCACTAGTTCTTGCACAAATTGTTGCATGCAAAAAGTCTGAACTTTAGTTTTATTTAGTCATGAATAAAAAAATGTGAATGATGGAGTTCGAAAATATAATGTATAAACGGGACCGTCGGCTCTGAGAGGGAAACTAAAGAGGAATGTTCGAATGAAATAACGTCGTCATCGAAAAAATGCATCAAAATAATTAATCATTGTAAACGCCTTGAATATTTTTTGTCGTGTAGTTTTCATAATAACCTATTGCATCCCACCGAATGGTCCATCTGCTCGATTCAATCAAGGCTAGCAAGAACTAGCGTTGTTATATCGCATCAATAATTTATGGCTGTAAAGTGCGCTGAAATTGGTTCGACCGAGTTATGTGAGAAGTGCAAGCTATCCGTTCCAGGGCAGTGCGATTTTTTCGATTTTTCGTTCAAGAAATGTCATGCGCATTGGGAATCTTTGCATGTGTCAAAAAATACGTCATTAAATTCGACCGATATGTAAGAACTTGTGTAGAATACATTAAAAGTAGGAAGCAGTCTTTAATATTACAGTGAATAGTAATTTTGAATAAAAAAAGAAAACATTTCTTTTACAATAATGTTAAGGTGCAAAAAAAGAATCTTTACATTTTTATGGATAAAAAGAAGTTCAGAGATACAAATCTTATTAGAAACTTGAGTTTTTTATTTAAAGAGTTTAAACGGATGCTTCAATAGTGCAATCCTTCAATTTATTGAACATGTAGAAAAGCAATAGAAAAGAGCACGTTTAAAAAATATCCCTATTCAACAACCCCAACGTCAAATAATATAATGTCCTTGTATGGAATCATTCTCTCAAGTTGCAAAGCTTACGCGTAAAATTTACAAAAATTAAAGGATTGTATTACTTCTGTGGAATGGGGAATGATTTTGGCCTGTATAGAGATCCTCAAGGGAGAGTTAAGACAGGCGGTACTCCTATTCTGATTGGTGCCGCTGTATCGGAAGTACTATCGGCGAGAAAATTCGAGTCCTCTGGCTTTGACGTTGAAAAATTACGTGAAGAAAAAATAGTAAGTTAATGAAAGGGGTATCATTTTAAAGGTGTAAATTTTGTACGTTAATGAGCCGAAAACTAATATTCAAAAAATTGTTTGTAACTTACATATCTGAAAATCTGATGAAAAGTAAGGAAATTCGATAGCTTTTAAAATCAGTAAACATTGAAGCATAGTTTTAAAATGAAAAAATAATAGGAAAAAACTGAAGAAATTCATAGTGGTACATTAAACATTTCTGAACAGATTGCGGCCGAAAAATTGGCAAAATATGAATAATTGTTCGTTTTTTATGCGACAGAACTATCTTCAGTTCTAATGAAGATAATTAAGTGATTTAAATTTGAGGTAGTTAGTTGAACTATCTGTAATAATTTACAATTTGAAGGAAGAATGTGCTTCTTGTCGTCTTCGTACAAATCGCGATATTTGAAGTCAGTTTTTTTATATAGGAAAGCAATTGCGAGAGCCCAGCGTGGTGCCGTTTTTTCAGGGGATCGTCCTCGGTTTTCCTCAGCCCGACCTACCCAACTTGTGCCTCCGAGCCTTACTCTGGCCTTCGAACACTTTCCCTGTGGTGAGGAAAACCGAGGACGATCCCCTGTAAAAACGGCACCACATTATTTTCGTTTACAAAACAGTTTAACTGTATATTTTACTTATTATGCCTCGTTTAAATTAAATTTTTATATAATATAAAAAAAATATTGTAATCTTTAAAAAAACTCGTAAAGAATAAAAAATTTTTAAACATGTTTCATAACACCTTTAATGAATTATTTTATTAATATTATTGAAAATTCCTGTTGCCAATAATTTGCCTTAAAATTTTTTTTGAATTACATCTTTTTACTCATTATCTCGTTGAAATTTTGAATTTTTCTTATAGTACTACATTTTTTGTAAATTATTTTCAAAGTGAATAAACTAAATAATTAATAAAATAATTCAGATAAAACTATGTGTCATTCCAATAACAGATCTATCCTTTCCAAGTATCGGATGCTCCGTAGAAGAATATCCGCACAACTAAAATTCTTTGCAAAAATTACATGCCTTCATTCAAAATTAAGTCAAGCCATACTACATTGACAAAATTTCACGGACTCACATGGTGAAGATTTCAGTGCGCTACTGGCATAGAATTCGTAGGATGTGTGTAAACGTATAGTTACCACGCTATGCCAGCGGCAGATTCGTAGATCGTTCAACATCGCAATTAAAACCTAACCATGGCTGATCAACTGTCATGTGCGTTTGAATAGCTTGGTACAGCAAATAAGCTGGAGAGAGGGAAAAGTATTGCTGCTATGCGATACTGTTATGTTTATCAGTTTGAAAGTGAGTAAAATTGCAATGTGTTTCATTGAATTATCTATGGAACTACACGGTGGAAAACTTGATATATTTTTTGTTTAATTTGTATTTTCAAGCAGCACTAATACCGACATTTTTTTTAATTTTCTCTACCAGCGCGTTTAATTACTATAAATAAAAATGTGAAGATTGCCTATGCACTGTTCATGAACTACATGTTAAAGTAGTCAAATTTGACATTAATTATCTCCGCATCGGTATGGTTAAAAAAATTTGAAATTAATTTTGCATATAAATCATTATTTCATTTAAACATAGCTCTTTTTTCAAAAAATTCAACCAGAGATTGATTTTTTTACATACAACCTTATAGTGTTCTCCTAAGATTTCCAGCGCAGCAATCTGAGATTTCTCAAGGACTAGCCCCTCGCTCAAAACTTGATCATAAAGCAAAATAAAACTCGAAAAAGTCCGTTTTTATAATAAAAAAATCACAACATTTCCGTCACTTTCGTTTCAGAGTGCTACGGGGCTGGTTCCTTCTATTGTTTCCATGGACATAGGAAACAAGGGACTAGAAATGCCATTGCGGGAGTGATGCAATGAGGAGGGAGGTCCGCCACCTTTTGATGTACCGCGACAAACATTGCAGCGCCCACATCTTTATATTTTCATGCACAGTTTGTCGGCAAAATGCTCGTGCGCATAATCAAATGGCACATCGTAAGATGGCGGCTCTCCCCACTCATGGAATTCTCCCCACTCCCATGGATTCAACCTGGCTCGCCAAGTTAGGATGGCATGCCTAGTCCCGTGTTTCCTGTGTCCATGATTGTTTCGAACTCGATTCGAAAGTTGACATTTCTCGGATGCTTACAAAATTTTCTGTCAATATAACCCCTTAATGAATTAACTGTGGAAGACACGGAAACCAAAGTTCAGATAATTCTTCATCTCTTTGATAAAGTTTTATTCATTCGGAAGTTTGTAATACAAAAATTAATGTCATGTACGCAACCATTTTTGAGACGATAAGGTCGCGCAGATGGACCGAGCAGATTAATCGCATCGGCTGTTCATCGTACCGTTCGCTCGATATACATAATTATGAATTATGTATTTTTTGACCCGCTCACGTAACACTCTTAATTGCATGTATTTATAAAAAAGCAAAGAGCGAGAAAACGGTTTATATCACCAACCCTTAAAAATCGTCGGAAAACGTGAAAAATATTAAAATTAAGAAGGTGTGATTGAAAAATTATAACTCGATTTTCTACACACAAAAAACGGACACTTATTTGTTTGTCAATTACTTATTGATTTTGGCCTTTCATAAGCAAGACATCCTTAAATTAATTTTGTTAAATCTGCCGTTCTTTGTAAGAATAATGTAAAAATTTCATTTTTCGAAACAATGATTATTTTGCCTACAAAACTGTTTATTAAGCCCCACAGAAAAAACTGGGGTTTCCATTATAACCCATTTTTGGTTCCAAACGAGCTGCAACAAAAACGAACCACACTTGCTGAAAAGACACCCAAAACGATAAATCAGCTCTAAATGATACCTTCGTTGGTGTTCTAGAAAATCCCCACTCTAGAAGGCCGTGTGAACGGAAAGGATATACAGAGTCTACAGCGTATCCTTATAGTATCCACATAGTTTCCCCTTCCGTATCATGCAACAAAATCTCAAAAAAGCAGCAAGATGGGCATTTAACTTGTTGCAATTTGGATTCTACGTTAAATTTTGCATTAGAACGTCACGGAATAATTGCAATCGGGTTTTTCAGCGTTAAAAACTTTAAAAATTATAATACCCATAATTTACATGGACAAAAGAAGGGTTCAATCATATCTCGTTTAGTAGCAGTTGATAGGCGTTATCCGTCGGTAACGCAGTGATACCAATGTATCTGCCAATGTTTCAATAAAAAATGATAATTACTTTATTTAGGCGAATTGCACCATATAGTCATCTATATAATATTGCACATAATAAATAGTTATCATAAAATTTACAAGAATAAAAATAGAACCGACTGCAACTAACTAGGGCGCGACCATAACGCAAGCGCAGTAACTCAAGGAGCCCAAATTGGCATTACTGTGGTAACTACGAATTTTGGCTGGGTGATAGCGACATAGAGTGGAATCATGAGAAAATAAGGCTGCCACGCAAGTGACAACATACTTCTGGAGCTATTATTCATGCGCTTGAAGTCACCTTCAGCAGAAATTAATGACATTTTTAACCCTACACGGATCCTGCGGTTGACAAATGTGCCCCACGCGAAATTCAATTAATTCTCCTGAGCAAATATCTCTGATTTTTTGGTGCAGACCCTAACCATAATTCAGTTCGACTATCCGAGAGTGCGGTGAAGTGGTTGATGTTGACGGTTGTTCGCTGGCTGTCAAGTAAAAAGGAAATGCTGAGCACTTGGGGCACATTTGTCCCCCAGAGGATCCGTTACGTTCGAGTTTCGTCACGTTAAGTCAATTTCATATTTTCATGTAAATAAACGCATTTGACGTATAGTTACAGTATATCATGGTATTTTAATGTTTCGAATTGACTTTTTGTAATTTAAGTGGAAATTATATGTGAACATTACTACAAATGTGATATATATTAATGTAAAGTTGTTTTCTTTAATTTTATTCATACACTTCTCATAAATTCCAATAATAAATCAATTCATAAATAACAAATGAATAATTGTTTTTTTTATCACAGATGTCCAGAATATACAAACTGAAAAGTGCCGATGCTGTGACTGCAGTGTCGCAGGAAAGAGATAGGTTGCGACCGACCTGTGTGCGACGAACATAGGGCGGTCTTGTGCAAGCTTTGCACCGAAGTATATTGAGCTTATTTGATGCAAAATTTATTTAAAATAATTGTTTTTCAATTCAATATTATTTCGAGAATTAGTTTGAAAATAAAAATAGTTTTTTAGAAAAGGCTTCTTTTTTTAATTCTGATGAATTTTTCCTATCTTTCAAACTTACTTACCGCTTTTTCATTGAAAAAACTTTTTCTTAATTTTTTTATCTTTATTTAAATGAAACCATCTTATTGGGCATCAGAGAACAAAGAGATTGATCTATTATATATTCAAATTATTTATAATAATAAGCATTCTGCCCGCACTTATAATATTTCTTATTTTCTTAAATTTTCTAATTTCTAATGTTCAAATAAATACACTTATAGGATCCATCTAGGGTTAAAATTTTTAACGCTACAAAAATACTATTGCAATTACTTCATGACATTCTGAAGGAAAATTTAATGCAGAATCTAAGTGCACCAAATTAGGTGCCCATCTTGCTGATTTTTTTTTTTTTTGCATGATATGGAAGGAATATTATGTAGATACTACAGAAGGATACGCTGTAGAGTATCCTTTCCGTTCACTCGGTCCGCTAGGCCTAGGGCATTGTAATTGAGCCTATTTATAAAGAACCTATTTTTTGCTTCACCCACTTGAACTTTTTTATTTCATTAATAACATAATTTTACCTTAAAGTACACATGTAATCGAACTCTGATGGACATAACTGAATAAAGATATTTAAATTACAAGGTATTACCGTTATTAAAATAGATATAATAACTTAAGTAATATCATTTTTAAGCCGCAACTTTAGAGAAAACACCCAGTTTTTTTGTGCACATAAAACTCGCATGATTCCTCCCTTATAGAAGACCAAATTCATCGAAAAAATAAGTGTGAAAACCATTTTTTTTTTATATTTCTAAACAAATTGTCACTATCAGAATTATATTGGGATCTATCGAATTTTAAAGAAGAAAATGGTGTTTTTTTTAATGGACATCAAAATTCAAATACTCGAAATTTTGTGGCAGATCTTTTTTTTTCACAGCCTAGAAGCTAAAAAGCAACATATTTCGTTACTGAGTGATTCTTCTAGAAGTGTAGAACTTGCCTCATTTCAAATGTATTTAATCCAAATATATAATTATGGTATCCAGTATTTATTCACGTTTAGTTTTTTTGTTAAGTATTAAGTTATTAATATATTAGTAATTGTATTGCAAAAAAGATACCTACAACGTGGAAGCGATTGCTGACTTGAAGAATATTTTAATAAATTCGAACGTACAGAATTACATCGAAGTTTTTCAGTGAAATGTAAAAATCATAGACTAATTGTACACTGTTTAATATACATGTGTGTGAAGCAAATATGCACTACCGCTACTGAAATTTAACGTACATTGGTGTAGTGAATTTAATATACATGTGTATTAAATTCAATATACAGGTCAGTATAGCAATGTGCGTGAAAACTCAAACTGCTTTCATTTCTTTAAATCTTGTCAAATATTCTCAATGAAATTAATAATCTAGAATTCGTAGACTCAGTTATTATTTATAATGAAAGTACGATGTACGGGTAAAATTTTTCCTAATTTTGCTCTAAAGGGTCAAAATTTAAGGGGAATACGATTAATTGTAGGTTAAGTCTATTATTTATTTGCTTAATTGAACTTTTCGACTTACAATCCAATTTTATTTTTGGTTAACAGGAAGAATGTATCATGTTTTATTATTTAGAATCGAAAATTACAGCTAAACTTATTTTAAATTTGTGAAAAACGAAATTATATGATTTTTCTTGTAAGTGATTAGCATGAATGTATATGAAATTTAATATACGCGATCTTAATGGTGATTTCATATACTTCACATATTCATTTTAACACACATGGGTATATTAAATTTAATATTATTTTTAACAGTGTAGGCCAATTTCATACCTGAAATTAGCCCTGAAATGAATTCCTTTGCACAGTTAGTAAGTTTCCGTTCGCCGCGAAGTTGATGTGAGAAAAAACAAAGGAATAAGGATTTTTTACTGTAGAAGAATAGGTCTTTTGTGGTTTCCGTTATTCAGGAACAAAAATCGTGTTTTGAGGTTAAATTGCCAAACCAAAAAAATCAGAACTGGAGTTAATGGTGAAACCATACGAGAGTGGGAACGTGTAAACTTTGTGTACTTTGCTTGGATAAACAAAAAGGAAACTGAAAAAAATCAAGAAATGAGATTTTTATATAACTGAAATCGTTAAAGAGAGACCAATAGATTTATCAGAATCACATGTGTAAATTGTCATTATTATTAAAACTAATTATAGTTTCAATTCATTTTTACATTATCAGCTTGAAAGGCCGGAACTATAATTCTCGAAAATTATTCCTACGGGAAAAGGTAACATCTGCGAAAAATCGGGAGGAACTACACAATCTGGGAAACTAGCGCCTGAATTCGAGGTCGACTTTTACGCCAGAAGGCAGCATCTATCACTTGGTATCATCTGCCGTAGAAGTCACCGAGTCTCCCGGCATCGAGTTCTATGGAAAGAAGGGAGCAACTACCACCAAAAACCTATTATATTTTAAGTTACAGCCTTCTACAGTAGAAATCCTCTGGAATTTCAGCAGCGTCTGCATTTTTGTATAATAATTAAATAACCAATTTTATTAATTACTTTTTTATAAATGGGCTTCAAAATTGTCCAATAACTATCGAAAAACTATTCAAATTAAAACAAAAAATTTAACGGAATAGGAAAAATCAGTTTCAAACGTTTTCGTCTATTTTATCGTTTCGTCAATTTTGTAGTTAATAACTTTGAACGGGAATAAAATTATTGATTTTTTTTTGTTGAGTTACGACATGTATAGCTTCTAAGTGCAGAAGCAAGAAAATTATCACTTTTAGCGTAACCTCATATAAACTATCTTCACCTTCAAATTATACGAGAACAAAAACTTATGATCATGTCCCTTAGCGCGACAGTCCTTGAACCACTTCGGCTCAATAAGGATTTTCATATTGAAAACACAGCAGCGCTGTCATTGCTTCGTAATTTGAAAATTTTCAAGATTTATTCAGATTGATAAAAGAATGCCACACGTAAGATTATTTCTTATAGGCATGTAATTTTTATAACTTAAAACTTGTATACATTAAGGCCGCTTTAAGGATTGTAAACAAACTTAAAATTATTGTTTTTTACTAATTACATTTAATTAAATATTTTTCAACGTTATTTTCTTTATGTAAGAAATAAAATCCGAACTCAAAAATACGCAATTAGAAGCATCCAGCAGAAAATTTCGAGGTAAAATACAACTTTTGGGTGCATACGAATTAAATTTTAACAGAAAATTTAATTTAGTAACATTTGTTCTACCCACTACCGTAAAAATAGATTTGAGCTCTC
This sequence comes from Belonocnema kinseyi, assembly GCF_010883055.1. Classification (NCBI taxonomy): domain Eukaryota; kingdom Metazoa; phylum Arthropoda; class Insecta; order Hymenoptera; family Cynipidae; genus Belonocnema; species Belonocnema kinseyi. Next base: position 116,956,960 of record NC_046660.1, on the reverse strand, counting down.
AATTAGGTACTGCAGACAAAACTCTATAATTATATTTTCTTATTTAACCCCAGAAAACTAGCATATGTCATTGTTTTGAAGTTGCATTAAAACTGTTTTGGCCCCTTTTAACGGTGCATATGCCCACTGACCACGCTTAAAACGGTGCAACAGAATATATGTATGAAGAGGTCTGCCAGGAAATCCGTCCGCAACTGTGATTCTTGATGACAGAATTGCATTATATCTGTGCAGTGATTTGGAACACAGTCACAAAGAAAATTATCCGTCTAATAGTAAATATACTCTGAGACATAAACGATAAAGTTTAAAGGCATTAATTTCGAGGGAAAAAAGTAATGTTGAAAAGAACTTCATCCATTTATAGTCAATTATGTGTTTCCGATATTATGTTCAAGACGCAACCATTGCGCATTAATAAAATAGTAGCTCGATTCTTATGAGAGAAATCGCAACACATTGAGGGTCAGCCGGTGAGACTTTGTTGAGTTATATTGAAAAAGATCCATGAAGTGTCATTTAATTAATGAACACGGATTTCAATACTCATCTATGCGCAAAAAGAAATTTTCAGCGAAAAATTCAATAAGGCTAAACCAAGTAAATGAATACTCTTGTTTTTAAGTGACTATACACATAAATGCCCATGAGTTTCGTATTAAATTACCCTACAAATGTCTATTGACATAGTTTGTGTTTTTTAGATTAGTGATAAAGTTTTGTGCCCACCCACGAAACAAAAATCCATTCACTTATGTTGAATGGGTTACGAAGGCTTTTAAATTACGTGTCTGTCACTGGAATTTCAAGTTGCTGCCGATTTGTTTTTAACGACTTTTAGTCGTTAAAATTTTGTTGACTAATTTATATGCCGTAAAAGACTAATAACTGAAATAGCAAAAGGATTCTAGTAGATCTGCGTATAATTACTTTTAATCTCTCGATAACTTATAAATTTAAAAAATCGTGTAAAATATAGCAGCTTAACCCAAAAAAAGTCGGTCTCATTCAAAAAGAAGGAAATCGATTCAATATAACCTTGCTTGAAATGTTCATTACAGTACATGGCAGAGTCGAAGCTGCATGAGAAAATTCAGTCACAGTGAAAATATTTAATGAATAATATATTTTATACCATGGGACCGTACATGAGTTACGTAAAGAAAGTACACTTTAGGATACGGAAATTGCTTAATTATATTTCTGAAAAATTTTTTTCGGACTTTCGGAGTGTCGCTGAGTAACCCGAATTACTGTAAAAGTTAATTTTGTGCTAATTCAATGAGCATTCAAATATTTGTATTATTTTTCATCGTGATTATTTAGAAAGATGATTAAATAAGGTCATTCACAAAAATTTGGTTTGCTTTATAGTTACATTTTTTTAATAAACTTTGACTCTCAAAGAATTTAAATGTGAAATAAAAACTCATGTTATTAATTTATTAATTTATAATAATTTACTAAAAAATGACAAAATATCAACCGGAACTTTTGATTTTCTAAACGAAAATTTGAGGCACTCATCGCTTGCAACACTTGGTGTGACGTCACCCGCTGCCAAAACCAAAGAAAAACATTTTCGGTTTGATAAAAATAATCCAATTAATTAATCATCAACTGTTTTTGGCTAAAATATTTTATTTCTATAGAGTATCAGTATACCCAGATAAGTTAAAGCCAGTTCGGATAATTTGCCGAAAGTGATTACACTTATGATAAGTAATTCTTTTGCGAAGAGTTCCAATTTCAACTTTGCTGACACTCGAAGAGTAAACGCAAAAAAATGCAAATGCGATGAATGACGTTAAACCTTTGAAACACTTATTTTTATTTATTCAATTTAGTAATTTAAAATGATAATTACTTTATTTAGGCGAATTGCACCATATAGTCATACATATAATATTGCACCCAGAAAACTTAAACTAACTTTTTTCATAAAATGCTTTTATCGCTTTTATAAAAATCCGAGGGGCCAGTCACTGAGAAATCTCAGATTGCTGTGCTCGAAATGTTAGGAGAACTCTTAGAAATCTTAGAAAATCTTAGGAAAATCTTAGGAACTCTTACAAATCTTGGAAATCTTTCGCCAAGCGTGGAGAATTCACACCACGAAGCATGAAGATACACATCTGTGATGCACACGCTGGTTCAGTGAGTAGAACGAACGACCGACTCATCTGAACGCCGCCGAGATTAGCCGAGGCTGATTTCTCCTAGTGAGTCTCGATTTCGAGAAGTTTTGGAAATCTGGGCAATCTCAAAGAAATCTTAGCTTTCTCAATGAAAATTCGATTGAGACTGCCACATTCATAGTTGCAAGATTTCCAGATTTCTCAGAGAGTACCCGAGTAAAAATGCTTCGACTTGAGTTCGACTTGGTTATGTCTTGATTTCGTCTCCAAGACATCGATGTCTGGTTACGCTTCAAAAATGAGTCGGGACATAAGCCTTCGTCTTACTTTTGTGGCCACGACAGGGAAAACGGCGTTTACTTGTCTCAAGTCGAGCCTTGTCTTGGCTAAGATGACGTTTAAATGTCTCAATTAAACCTGCCTCAATACGAACCTTTTTCGGCTCATAAATAAGATTAAAATTGATGAATGAAAAATTTGTAATTATTAAATTAGTTATTTTAAATTAAAAAATTCAGAATCTGTGGGGCTAAACGAATTTTCGACTTCAGAATGTCTTGATTGGGGGCAATTCAAGTCGAATTTAAGTCGAAGCATTTTTACTCGGGTAGGCCCTCTTAAAAATCTTTTTCAAAAAGTTTTTTTTACACTATACTGTTATTATTAGTGAATTTAGAGCATATGCTTCAGGATGCAAAAATAAAAATTAGTGGATAACCTTATTTATTTTTGTATTTCAAAATCTGAAATAATTTAATTTCATAAAAGATTACAGAAATGTAACATTTATGTTTTTACACACGTGACGAGTCCCTCAATGCTTACTTAAACTTTTCCCAAGGCGCGGTATCTATACGATACGGATAGAGCTCTTATCAGTAAGAATTTGAAGAATCACACCTTCATTTAAGAAGTGTACAACTGGATCTAATCGTCGATCCCTAGATTTCACATAATTTTTATTTTACCAAGATACCATTGGGTATATTTATATTCCCAAATAGGCCTAACTTATTTATAAGTAATTTTTTCGCCTAATTTGCCATTTTTTCTATAATTTTCTTTTGACAAAATTACCATTTGCGCTAATTTTAATTATTCCGAATTTATATTTGGTATAACTTTAAATTTTTTAAACTACCGTTTAAAAGCATTTGGATTTATCCGAATTATCATTTGACATGACTTGATTGTTTCCAATAGCCACAGTGTCACACATAACCCTAAAATTAATGTAGGGAATTAACCATTGTCAATGAATCGCGTAAATGAATTGCAGCTTATTGGCAGACTAATCAGAACATTCAGAATAATGAAACATTATGTCAAACAATAATTGGGATAAGCGCAAATTATGCTAACTGATAATTAGAACAAACGAACATTATGAAAATCTTGATGAAAACAAATGGCAATTCAAAAAATCAAAATTAGGGTAAATGGAAATTCAGAAAAGTTAAAATTATGTAAAACACGAGTAGTGATTCGGGAAAATCACCGATCAAGAGTAGATGCGTTTCATTCAAATGCATGTGCAATGAATCAATAATTATTCATTTCGGTTCGAAAGTGTTGGCACAATACGAAATCTATAGTATACACATTTTAATAAGATTTGCTTTACACGAGGGCGATAGGGTGGTCTATTGATTCAATATAATTGTGTTCTCAGTGGTTACTTTTCTTAATAAAGGACAATAAAAACATTCTCATATAATTAAAATATATAAAAAATAAAATTACAAGACGAGTACAGTCATTCGACGAAAATTCAATTGAACATATACGAGGTGTGTTCAAAAAATAAGGTGACTTTATGGTTTTCTCAAAAAATATTAATTTATTCCTCAATATTTATGTTGTCCCCTTCAAAGTAATCCCCCTCAGATATAATACACTTGTGCCAACGCTTTTTCCAATCACCGAAGCACTTATGATAATCATTTTGTGGTATAGCCTTGAGTTCTTTCAGCGATGCAGTTTTTTACCTCCTCAATCGTTGAAAATCGATGTTCTTTCATGGGTCTCTTCAGTTTTGGGAAAAGAAAAAAGTCACTGGGGACCAAATCCGGTGAATATGGAGGCTGAGGCATGACTGTGATGCTGTTTTTGGTCAGAAAATCTTTCACAAGCAACGAGGAATGATATGAAGGTTCCGGACGTTTTTTGCGTATCGCCTCTCGCAAACGGCGCATAACTTGAAGGTAATACTCCTTATTGACCGTACGACCTTGTGGTAAGAATTCCTGATGCTCTACGCCACGGTAATCAAAAAAGACAGTGCAAAACCTTCACATTCGACCGAACTTGACGCGCTTTTTCGGTCTTGGACACTCAGGATGCTTCCACTGAGACGATTGGGCTTTAGTTTCCACGTCATAACCATATAACCACGATTCATCCCCAGTCATAACCCTTTTGAGAAAATCAGGATCATTATTGACTTCATTCAACATCTCCTGAGCAATGGTCATGCGATGGATCTTTTGATCAAAATAAAGCAGTTTTAGAACAAATTTAGCTGACACACGTCTCATGCCCAAAACGTCCGAAAAGATAGCATGGCGTGAGCTAACCGATATGCCAACATCTTCAGCAACTTCTCTGATGGTAATTCGGCGATTTTTCAACACCATTTCTTCCACTGCTTGAACGTTTTTATCTGTTGTTGACGTGCTGGGACGTCCAGGGCGAGGTTCGCCTTCGACATCCTCTCGGCCTTCTTGGAACAGCTTGTACCACTTATACACATTTTTCTTACTCAGAGTAGACTCACCGTATGCAACTGTCAACATTTCAAGAGTTTTAGAGCACTGAATTCCATTTTTCACACAAAATTTAATGCAAACACTTTGCTCCATTTTTTTAGAAAAAAGAAAATTGCCGAGCACACCAAACCCTTCTAACCTTTTATGTACGTAGCCCGCAAAAATTTGAAAGTCACCTTGCTTTTTGAACACGCCTCGTATATGTAGAAAAAATGTTTTCAAGGCCTCCAACAACTTTTGATAGACTATTTACACATCGCATTTTTTATGTCTCGTAAATACTAAAATGATGAAAATCACACCTCTTTGTACAGTAACAATGGGGAAAATAAATTTTAAAGTCGTGAGAATGTAGCCTGTAATTATTGCTGTCAGATATATTTACTCGCATATTCACTAGGAGAAATTATTTGAAGGTCTGTAAAAATTTGAAAGTATATACCTTATATAGAATGCGTATTTCGTGCGGACGTCATTAAATCGTGTCACGCACAGTTATTCATTTTCTCAATCTATTCAACCACTTATGTTGCTTTATTTCACAAGATGCGAATTTATAATCCACTTTAATTATTCAATATTCTCCACAAACGATGAATGTATACACTCAAAGAAATTTTATAATAATGCTTGATATTTCAATATTCATAATTGATATAGTCGATTACGATTTAGGGAAACTGTGTAAATATAGAAATTATTGTTAGCGTAATTACGAAACTTTACAATTATAGAACATGAAAACTTAATATCTTTAGAACAAGAATTGGTATATTCAATAGCAAAGATTGATATTTTATGTATTAAAACGAAGAATAAGAAAAATTTATAATGACATATTCAAATAATATAAAAACAATTATAGGAATTAATAGATTGATGTACAAAAGTTAATATAAATAGTCTACAAATTAATATACTCAAAGAGAAAGCGAAAGGTAATAAGAGATATTTTTATTTTCTGTGATAGACGCTAACAGAAATTGTAATCTTCAGTTGAGGAAATTGCAAAACACTATAAAAAAATCCGAATAGCTACGATAATCTCCCGAGATTAGCCGAATCCGCCGATTGTACCTTATAGCCGAGTGCTCACGATGTGAATCGGAGAACTTCGTGTTTCCAGCTAAACTGGCCAAGATTCATGCATGGATACGTGTTTTCCAGTGTTTTGTTATTAAGGCAAGAGTGGTAATAATTGGCTAAAGTATACATTTTTTATGATATCCAACTTACAAATTATAAAAGTTATTAGTTGAAAATTTCAAGGATTTTACCACTCAGGTTTTGAGCATCAGATTACAAAGCATTGCTAAAGATTCTAGAAGGTTTCAATATATTCTAAAGATTTTAAAATATTTAAAAGGAGTTTTGAACGTTTTACAAAGATTTATGATCGTTTTACGAAGATTTTATGGATTTGAACGATTGAAAAGAGGCGTGTACATTAGGGTGGTTCAAAATCATACCTGTTGAAATTTCTGTTTGGATTAGAGGACATGCCACTCCCCATTTCGTGCGGTTACCAGAAAAAAATTCCCTCCAAGTTTGAGCCAAATCGGTCAATATTAAGACGTGCCGCAAAATCCCTGAAAATCCAATAACATTCACATGGGGAAATTTTGGTTTTCGGAACAATGGGATTCAGGTTTCTGGATTTAAACTTAGCTTGCGGGAGATATTAAGAATTTGTTAAGGATTCTCTAACCAATCATTTCCATTAGATTACTTTAAATTGCGATGCCCCCCCCCTTGTGGAGCACCAAAAATCCTCAAAAAACTGAAGTTGATATTTTTGCCAAAAATTTACACATAAATGCTCTGTTTTTCCCTTTTTTGCCATAAATTATTTTTGTTTGTCAAGCGGAATGTTTTTAAGTATCTTTCAACTAATTAGCAATGGTTTAAACAATTTATATTTGTTTAAATAATTTTTTTTGCTATCACTCATTGAAAGGTATATTTTTTACACTGTAAAGAAAATCTATTGAATTTTACATCTCTGGTGGATGTAAACAAAAGGACCCTCGTGTATCGGTGTAACTTTACGAATCTGTTGTGATATTCCAATTCGGTCGATAATTTTACATGCGAAAATGTAAAATTTATTAGATGAAAGAATAAAATAAAATAAAATTTATCAGGGCGACAGGTTTCGAACACTCGAAAGTTCAAACTTCGTACAATTTCATGGAGATTGAAGAAACACAAGCCGGACACGTTACCACTTACCTAAAACACATAAGATACAATGGGTATTTTTTTTATGTTTAAATATTCCGTAAAAAAATATGAAATATACGTTTTGAATAACCGCATTTTTTCTGTTCTTATAGCAGAAAATATAAAAGGCAAAACAGAAATAGCTCGGATTCGGTCTACTTTTTGTGAAAGCTGTCAAAAAAGTTATACATAGCTGTCAATTTCGTCGCATTAAAAATAAAAATGCTCCAAATTGAAGGATGAAGGCATCGATAAACAACGAACACGAGAGACGCTTTCGTATTCACATATTATTTGATTAATTATTCAAAATTTTAAATTAATTATAAATCAAAAATGTTACAGTTTCCGCTAGGGTAAAATTAAAGATCTTGGGTAAAATTAAAAATCTCGATGTAATTTTCAATCACAGGAAAGTGATTTTACCGACGTATGGTATTTTTACACACTGCGACTGAATTTTCTCTTCTGAATGTAAAATTCGTACGAGGGAATGTGCAATTTTATTTTTATCGAGTGTGTAATATTACATTGCTGTTATAGGGTCCTTTTATTTACATCACTAGAGGATGTAATTTCACATACTTTTGTAAAATCACACAATGAAGTGTGTGATATTTACAATGATACAATATTTAATTTTCCGAAACTTTGTAATTTTACACAAATCTTTTTTTACAGTGTATGTTTGATTGAACAATTGGACATTTTTAGGCATAACGATCTTTGTTTCAAGCATTTAGTATTTGTTTAAACAATTAATTATTATTTAATTTTAATTTTTTTCTTAAAAATAGGCGTAAAACTCTAGTTTAAAAACAAATTAGTTAGCTTTTCTGATTATTATTAAATTTCATTTGAAGAGAAAAATTTTGTGTTATAATTTCCAGTGACGTTAAAAAAATACAAAGATTTCTAATCCCTTTGAGAATACTAAGAGCTATTCTGCGGGATCAACATAAACCAAAAAAAAACTTACTTTGAGCTTTCAGAGGATAAACGAGTGTGTCTACGAGGGTTTTAAAGGAAAAAATAATAAAAATAATTTCAGAATGACAGCATTGAATGTAATTTTTATAGAATGAAGTCTTACTGAAAAAAATAAATTTTTCATGACCAATGTAAAACATTTTATGAACAAATATTAGTTATTTAAAGCATTTCCTTAACGTTTAAATATTTAACAATGGGCGATATACTTAATTGAATTGAGACAAAAATCAGATTTTTGAATCACAATTTCCAATAAAATGTTACGTTAATATTTAGTAAATTTATGAAACAATACAATAATGGTTTAGACAAAAAATTTGGCTCTTTACAATGACATATTACCATAATCATTGCAAAAAACAGAAATTTTCAAAATTTATTTTCGAAGAAAATTGTATAAAGAAACAAAACTTATTTAAACAAATATGAATTTATTACAAAATAAGTTACTAGTATCTAAATGCCTTAGATATTTAATAATAAGCACCAAAGCTAACTAATTTTTTTTAAACTAGAGTTTTATACCTCTTTTTGAGAAAAAGTTACAATTAAATAATAATAAATTGTTTAAACGAATACTAAATGCTTGAAACAAAGATCATTATTCCTAAAAATGACCAATTGTCCAATCAAACATAAAAAATCTACATTTCAATACGTGCAAAAAAAATTATTTAAACAAAAATACATTGTTTAAACAATTTTTAATTAGTTGAAAAATACTTAAAACCATTCCACTAAGTTTCCACTAAGTTTAAATCCAGAAACCTTAAAACCAAAATTTCCCCATGTTAATCTTATGGGATTTTCAGGGCCTTTGCGGCATGTCCTCTATTCGAAAGTCTATTTGAAAGTCAATTTTACAAGGATTTTAAATATTTCCTAAGATTTAAAGGATTTCAAACATTTTAAAAAGTGTACAGTGAACCACATTTCAAAGATTGTAAAACATTTGGAAGATTTGAAAATATTTCACTAAGATTTCAAAGATTTCGATGATTTCAACGAATAAAAAAATTCACAAATATTTCAAAAGATTTCACAAAAATTTCCCAAAGATTTTGAACATTTCATAAAGATTGCAAGGATTTCGAAGAATTGGAAATGGCGTTTACACCAGATTTCAACATTTTCACAAAGATTTCGAACATTTCCAAAAATTGTTAAGCTTTCAAAAGATTCCAAATATTTCAAAGACGTTAAACTATTAAATCAGGTTTTAACACATTTGAGAAGATTTTAAAGGTTTCAATTATTTCAAACTAACACAAAAGGTTTCACAAACCAAATTTTAAACCAAGCATTCACAAATACGTCATACAAATTTTACAAAGATTTCAGGTTTTTAAAGATTATAGAGATTTCAAACATTTTACAAAAATTGAAAATGACTCCAAAAGAATTCACAGATATTTTAAGATTTTACAAAGATTTTAAGTACTTTAAGAGATTTCAATGAATTCACAAAGATTTCAAAAGGTTTGAAAGATTTCAAGGATTTCAAAGACGACTTGTGTGCGCAAAAAATGAGGAATTATTTTATTTACAGCTCTTTTTTCTTATAAATGGTTGGCCTTGTAAATGTATAATAATATAATTGATTTATACAAAATTTGTATTAAGTTCAGGGCACCTGCAAGTTTTGACCCAGCACTGTTACTTGTATTACCAAGCCGAATGTGAGGCGGGAACGAGGTGATTTAAAAAAATTGAAAAACCTATAGATATTTTTGAATTTAATTAAATCCCAGTTTTGACCTTATTAAAACAGAATATTTCCCCGCTTTCACTTTTAATTTTGAATGTTTCTAAGACGAGTGCGATGCGTGTGTTATATGTATATGTTTGCGTACTATGTATATTAGTAAAGGTTAAGTTAGTTACATTAGCGAATGTGTATCCTACATTGTTATGTATACAAATACTAATAATTATAATGATGATGTGCGTATTTATGTGCTATAATTATGCAGTGTGAGTTGGTAGAGTTTCATGAAGGGTTACGAACTTGTCGTTTTCGTATTTTCGACCGTCACATTTTTTTCGAATGACTCATAATTTTTCGTATAGTCTTTAGCAAATTTCAGAATCCTCTCTTTCAAAATGGGAAAAAATTATTCCAATCTTTCTAATATTTGACATTATTGTCTTGCTTGAATTTAATATAGTGAATTTTAAATATTACATTTTATTTTACAAGTTTTGTAGAACTTATATTAATTTTCCAAAGTAAATTTTTCATAGATTATTAATAAATACTATACTACTTTTTAATATATATACCCGATTTCCCTAAATCGTAAAAGATTATACTAAACTGTAATATCGGTTTTAGCGTATTCTGTAACTAAATTTCTATGGGTGTATAGGTTTGGTTTACTCAAGGTTGTAGAGAACGTGAAAGTGAATTAGATCATATGGATAACAAGTAGAGGAAGGAAGTTTTACATGAAAAAAAACAGAGAGAATATCAAAATTCGCGCATGAAATTTTAAGAGTTATGGAAAAAAGAAACATTTTTTATAAAATTGTGAAAAAAATGATTGAAAACAAATTTCAGCGATGGCATATATGTCTGTATGCCTACATGTATATACGACATACGGACAGAAAAGAATATATTAGAGGTCAAAATCTTAATATCGATTGTGCAATGCTCATACATAACTGCTATGTTCAAAAAATTAAAAGTTAATGCATGTATTAGATTTTCATCATTTTCACTTTGGAAGCTGTGTAGAATTTTTGACTGATTGTTGATATGTTTTTATTTGCATAATTGTAGTATGGCAACGTGGTACTACAGATAGCACCTTTTGCTTCCTGTGCATATGTTTTATTTGATAAATTTTACCTAGGTACATATAGTGTAATTTAGAATAAGATTAACATTGCTCGAAAACACTGTAATAAACTAGGGTCTGTGTGAAAAATTTCGTCCTCCCTTTTCATTTGATATTGTAAAAAGATAATGCATTTTTTTATGAACTGCCATTGAGCATGCATTTTTTTCAAACATTTGTACATGTACTCAGCATTTGCAAAATGTAAATATATCGTCGGTGCTTATGAAAAAAAACCTGTAAAATAAAGCTATGAAAAAAAACTTTTTCAAAGATGCCGTCAAAAATAAATTGTTCATTAGGTCGCTGTGAAAAAATACATTGTTTTAAAATACAGTGAAGAAGAATACATCTCAGGAAAAGGTTACGAAAAAATATAAATTTCGGTAAATGCTGAGAAAAACCCTTATTCCTATAAGCGCCGTGTAAAGAGACCTTGTTCATGAAAACATCGTGAAAAAAAACCTTATTTGTGAAAAAAGACCTTATTCGTTAAAAATTTTAATTAAACTGTTTAATTCCAAGAAAAAACTATAATAATCATTTTGCCACAAAAAAAGTATTATTGGTGGATCATGCAAAGAACTATAAATAAATATCAAGTTAAAATCGTGTGTTTTACGCTGCTAGCCGCTTATTTTCTGGCTTCTAGTTTTGTTTATACATGTATGTTTAGTATAGAGCGCGTCTACAGATATGCATATAAAACAGTTCATAACAGGAAAGAGGAGAAAAGTACTGGACGGATAGTGCTGGGCTATATAGGCTGAGCAGAAATAATGAAAACTCGAATCAATGTTGTAAACTTGTTTATATAATTAATTAATCATAAATATTAGAAATTATAAATTTTTGATTTTAATGAAATTGCACTTTTAAACTTTGTTTATACAGTAACAAAAATATTTATCTTATGAATATTTTAACTTATCGAGTTTTGCTTACGAATATTTATGAACTTTACAATATTTATGAACTTTGGTTCAGTCAAATAATTAATATGCAAATTATTATATTCACTGTTTACTATTGTCATAATTGGGTTTACTAAAGTATGTTTTTTATTACGGCCATTAAATGATGCGGGTTTTTTTCACAGTATTTAGACAAGACGTGTTTTTTTCACAGCCTTTACCAATATGTATTTTTTTACAGTGTTTACTGAGATATATTGTTTTTCATCGCATTTTAAAAAGATGAGTTTTTTTCATGGTGTTACTATAAGAAGTGTTTTTTTTCATAGCGATATAATTTACGGGTTCGTTCTCCTAAGCACCGGCGATATAATCTCAATAAGACATAATAAATCAAGTGCAAAATTGTGCAACGTAGAAAATGTAAAGTGTTCCCAATTTCGTACATCTAGAAAATGTCCCTAACACATGAATTAAATTCAACGATTTTAATTTGATTCTCAAAGACTCTGTATTACAACTGTTATACGCGCCTAGGCGGTAAAAATATGAGCAAATCAATGTAATACTATAAACTAAAGTTATCTTAACCCAATACATTGATTTCCTCTCTCAGACACTTGTTTTGTCGATAGAAATTATAACTTACGAGGGTAGTTCAATAAGTCCTTAGAATGACCAACAGATGGCGCGCGAATCGCTCCAAATCATCTGTTTTCAGTCAGCACCACTCCCGACTAG
>NC_046660.1:116936371-116944240 GCF_010883055.1 Belonocnema kinseyi | reverse complement strand
CCCCCCCCCCACTTTCTATGCTGTGCCTTTACCATCATTTCTCAGAAATTTGTTGTCACGCTCCCAAAAGTTACTGCCCTGAACTGCAACCCCTTTTCTCTTTGTTCCCTATTTCCTCAAAGGGGCTTGTATCACAAGTATAAAATAATATATTAAAAATAGCTAAGAATTACAAAAAATTATTATTCAAAAAACAGTTCCGGATGATTGTAATGATTTCTTTAGGTCCTGTTGCAATATTTTCGCGTATACCCTTTGAATTAGTAAAACAGGCAATTTTAAATAGAAGGGACGATATTAAAACACGTATTTAATTATTTCAAAAAGAATTTATCAGAGGGATAGTTCTTGTTATGAACTCAACTTATTTTAAATTTACTGGATCTTTTTATAGGCAAAAATTTGGTACTATCATTTAGAGGAAATTATTATGGAATATTTGCTTGTGTTTGCTATTAAGAAGTTAGACTTTGCTTTGCGCTTTTACTTTCGGTATGTTGATGATAAATTTGTATGTGTTCCTCTAAAAAAATGTAGATGGTATAGTAATTCTGCCGTCCAAAATAAAAAGATGCATAAGTGACATTTTTATGAAAAATGAGTTTTTGGTATCGTTCGATTCGTAAGAGAAAGCTGCATCTAACTGTGTTAATAAAATCTATTAATTATTCATATTTATTGTAGGCATCGATTGTTTATAAATAAGGAAAGTCGACAAATTTTAAAAAAAGAACAGAAAAAGATACGCAAAATACTTTGCGTGTCCTAAAAGTTGTACAAGGAGGCAATACGTCATCAGCATATACATGAAAAAGAACCTAAAGAACTTTATATCTTTTTTGCGTTGTAAAAGTGACCGAGTGCGGCGCGAATTGACAAACGAAAAGAATCGCTTGCCCTTAAGTATCATTTAGCCTTGTGAATTAGCTCGGAGTCTTGATCGGAAATCCACGGCACTTAAGTCCCGGCTTCATTCGGCTATACATTAGCGACGATACATGTGCTCGAGCTCTTCGACAAAGGCTTTGTCCGCAAGTGACTTAGTGTTCTTTTTGCCTTGTATTTTTGACTTGTGTCCATTTTCTAAAAGAAATTGTAAAAATTCAATTTTTTATTGCAAAATATGAAAAAGCACATTATTTTTACCCAAATAGCGTATCATAATTGTCCAAAATTTTATTCGATATTAAAGTTCTTTGGGCAAGAAGTTTTTCTCGATTTCCTCAGTTCGATTCAGATTGGACTAATGTATCTTTTTAGTTTGTAGGGCGGAATTGCTAGAGTAATCCAACTCTAGTCCCGCATCCGCAAAATCAATGCTGTCTCAATACTGGTACGTCGGGCGTTTGCTAGCCAAATCAAGCTGGTCGTAAGAGAATTGAACTACCGTAGCTTCATTTTCGAACGGATAGAGGTCCAGTCCACGCCGACAACATTGGTTCTAGGGTATATGGTACTCCCCTCCAACCTGATTTTTTTCCGTGTGTCTACAATATCACTTGCAACATTTGTAAGGTGAGTTACGCGAGGCAGACTGGCAGACGTCTTAATGCTATGATAGAGGAACAGAACAGTAATTTTCGTTTTGGACGCTATTACAAGAGTGCTCTTGCCAAGCATACAAAGGAATTTATTGATGTTGACCATTATTTGGATTGAGATAATGTTGAATTTTACATAGTGAAAGTAATGAGTGAAAGAGAGAATTTATGGAAATGCTTTACATTAAAAAACAAAAGAATTGATCTTTTACTTTAAAAACTGATTTGGGCCATATATACAAGAGTTATGCTCGTATCATTAATTATATTTAGCACTGAGTTTTCATAAATATTGATTTTCTTTTACTTTCTCTATTTCCGATGTGTTTATGACGGATATTTTAGAGCATCGTGTTTTCGTTGCTGTCCTTGTCTGATCAATTTTTTTAATTTACTTTTTGCCTTGGTAAGGGTGCTATATGCGTCCACAGCATGTGCCGCCGAGGCTCTTCCAGAGTGCTAGGCGGGAATCGAACCCGCAAGCCGACGGAGTGGGTCCAAATCCTACGCTTTAGCCTCTACGAACATCGTCCCAATTTGCTGTATGAGTGTTGAAACGTTGGCGATTATTTATTTATTATTTTAAAGACCTATGTTTTTTGTTGACTAGCGGGAGATAATAATATTGGGTCGATGGAATGACAGTGTTGATCTACCAGTCGTGATATGGTACTTAGTTTTTTAATAAAAAACAAGCTTTCGCTTGGTGACACCAAGCCTTATCAGGGATACATATGGAAGTAAATTAGTAACCTGATGGAAAAGAATTTTAAAATATAAGATGTGTTCGTTAAAAATTGTAGGGAAAAATGTTCTATGTAAGGATGTGTGTTATTCTACTTACGTTTGTCGTTATAATACTAAATTAAGATAAGCATCATTGGAATTTGGTTACAAATTTTTTCCCCGTTGTTTGTTATTTATAAAAGTGAGGTTAAGAAAAACTTTTTAGAAGAAGTATTATTATTTGGTAATTGAATAACATAAAAGAAGTACAATACTTCCTTATGGACATGCAATGCATTTAAGTGTTTTTACACCAACATACCAATTCAACAATTTTTATAATTAATAGAATTTTGTTTAGACAACGCATACTGCATCTTCCAGAATCAATATTACAAACAAATCTTCGGTACCCCCATTGATCCCCTCTCTCTAGTTAATTTCCGATTTAGTAATGGAAGGACTCGAAAAAGATATCCTCAAAAAACTTACTTTTAAATTAACCTTCTATTTCCGATAAGTCGCCACAGTTGTCTGAAACGCCCCAAAAATTGGTCAAAACCTAAAAAAAAATTTTCTGAGAGGTTTTGTATGTAGTAGTCGGTAAAGGAGGTTCCTCCGCATTTATTTCTCGAATATCAAATATAGATGGGGTGCCTACGAGACGCGTAGTAGCGTCTTAAAGTCGCCCTTGTTACATCATGCCCCGTGCAACGTGCTACAAGGAACGAGAAAAACAACATACAAAGTTCACACAGGTATTGTCGAATGTGCAAAAATCTTCAAGAAGAAGATGGAGGAAGCACCTCAAGGTTGTTAATATGTTTTAACAATTTACTTTGTGTAACAATTGTTTATAAGTTTTACATTAACAATTTTCCGAAAAGTTATGTTTCCGCGAGATTCCGCGTTGTTCTCAGATTCATAATTCAAGTAAAGTTCTTACTATCTGGAAAATCAAAAATTCAGGTACGATTTTTTGCGATTCTCGATGCAATCGATTTATTTGTGATCTGAAACGCCCAAAAAGTTGTTCAAAACCTGAAGACTAAATTTTTCGCCGATGCAATTTCTTACTTGGGGGTTTTTAGGGTCGCTGATATCAAATTAGAAGTCCGATTTCGTAAAAACAAAAGGGCGGCTACAGAATGGCGGGCACTTTTTCGAAATTGTTAGCAGATGCGCATGAAACTTCGTGTATGTAGGTTTTTAGGGTCGCTGATGCCAAATTTGAAGTCAGATTTTACAAAAACAAAATGGCGGGCACAAAATGGCAGAGTCTTTTTACAAATTGTGATTATATTCGCGGCTACGTTACAGTAGTCCCACTCTCGCCTCTTACTTGGCCAGTCAGTCTGTCCCGTTCTCCTCTACACGGTATTGTAGGCCGATATGTTTACAGTTGAAGTCCGAAACAGCTGAGATCGTTCGTGCAGAAGAAAAAAATATTGCTGATCAAATCAAGGTACTTACTCCATTCAACACAGTTGTTGATGGAAAGGAGATTGAAGTCTCATATAAACTAATTCTCTCAATGGTCGACGGTAAAGTTGTGAATGTACTGACAGATACAGCCTCCACTTTGAGATTTCACATTTGTAATTTAACATCGAAAGATTTTAATAACATCAAGAAAGTGATCGCAAAAGAGGTGGATAATTTAAAGCTTTGCTACAGAATTTCGTCTTTGCATTCCTGGATTCGCTTTTTTGCATTTTTTTTATATCTCGACTACAAGTTGGGAGTAAAGTGGCAGGCTCGATCTGTAGAAGACAAAAAAATGGTACAAAACGCACAAGCAAGCAATTCAAAATGTATTCAAAATTCGATGGGGTCGAAAGTCGATTGCCCAAAACAAGGATTCGGGAGCTCCAATGATAACAACACTGCTCGGCGATTTTTCGCAGAAAGTACAATCTCTGCCCGAATCCTTTGTGTAGACGAAGAACTCTTGAGCAAATTCTATGTAATTTTGCAAGTTATGGCAAACGGGTTTTTAGTCAACATGGACAAATTTCAAGAATATTGCATTTGCGTGGCAAGGCGGATCGTAGATTTGTATCCGTGGTACATGATTCCCACAACTGTGCTCAAAATCCTTATACATTGCTGTATGATCACCAAATGGGCTCCATTGCCTATTGACGAATTGTCGGAGAAAGCGCAATAAGGATATCAAAGCATTTCGCGAACAATTTTACAGGAAGTTTTCATACGTAAAAAATTTGCAAGACGTTTTCCAACGTCTTATGGTGTCTTCAGATCCTCTTATTACAAGTCTCGGAAAAAATGTGCAGCCCAAAAAAAGTAAAAAGTTATCTGAAGGAACGATTAGACTTTTGTTCCCTCCGACTATTGTTAATCGGGAAGTATCCGACACTAATTATTCTGGCACTAATACTTTCTCAGATTCAGATGAAGATGTAGTATAAAAATAATTGGTATACAGAACAACAATAGGCGCCATTTTTGTAGCCATTCCTCGTTTTTATTGGCATCATTATTATTATTGTTATACATTGATTGTAAATTACAATGAGAAACAATAAAAGGCTACAACACGGTTTTGTAGTCCCAATTTTATTTTGAAAATCTGACACCAAATTTCATATCAGAGATCC
The DNA here is from genome assembly GCF_010883055.1 of Belonocnema kinseyi. Classification (NCBI taxonomy): domain Eukaryota; kingdom Metazoa; phylum Arthropoda; class Insecta; order Hymenoptera; family Cynipidae; genus Belonocnema; species Belonocnema kinseyi. Next base: position 116,939,352 of record NC_046660.1, on the reverse strand, counting down.
TAAAAACACACTTATACCAAGTTTCATGCAAATCTGATTGAAATTTTTGAAAAATATCCGTCATTTTGTGGCCGCCCTTTTGTTTTAAAAAAATTTGACTTTAAATTTGAAATTAGCGACCCCATAAACATATTCCTACAAAGTTTAATGCAAATCCGATAACAATTTTGAAAAAGTGTCTGCCATTTTGTAGCCACCATTTTGTTTCTAAAAATCTGACTTCAAATTTGAAATCAGCAACCCCAAAAACATATGTATACTAAGTTTTATGCACATCTAATAACAATTTTTAAAAAGTCACGGCCATTTTGTGGCCGCCATTTTGTCTTTGTGAAATCTTACTTCAATTTTTAAAAAAGCGACCCTAAAAACCTACATACACCAAGTTTCATGCAAATCTGATTACAATTTCGAAAGTGTCCGCCATTTTATAGCCGACAATTTGTTTTTGGAAAATCGGACTTCAAATTTCAAATCAGCGACCCTAAAAACCGCCACGTGGGAAGTTTCACCGGCGAAAAATTGAGTCCTTAGGTTTTGACCAACTTCTTGGGCGTTTCAGACCACTGTGCGTCGATGACATTCTGACGTATGTCCCTGATGACAAAATTGACATCCTACTTAACCTTTTTAATTCCTACCATCCTAGATTACAGTTCACTATCGAAATAGAAAAAAACAACTCAATAAACTACTTAGACATCACTTTACGCAGGGACTACAGTAAAATTATAACCAAATGGTTCCGCAACAAAACATGGTCAGGGAGATACGTTAGTTTCGATTCGAACATAGCAACAAAAGATAAAATTTCAGTTATTAACAGTCTAGTAGATAGAGCCATCACGCTCTCAGACGCCAAATTTAAAGCACAAAATCTTAAAATGGTCAAAAATACACTAAAGAATAACGGCTACTCAAGCAACTTTACTAAAAAATGTATCAATAAAAGAGTAAATTATTTACAGGATAAGAACCAAAAACTCACATATTAAAACACAAAACAGATCTCCAAATATCAATCTTAACCAACTTATCGTACTACCTTTCATCAACGTTCTCACGTGATTCTACAAAGGAACTTTTATCGATTTTAACATTCTAATTACCTTCAGATACGATAAAGATCCTTTTCATTGTTTCGCAAAAAACAAAGACATAACCCCAATAGAGAACAAAACCCACATTATTGACATAATTCCATGTGAGTGCAGATGTGTATATGTTGATTAAACTGAACGACATTTTAAAGATAGAATTAGAGAACATAAGAAGGACTGTGAAAAAGATTCTAGAGGTACTGCTCTAGTTTCACATTCACACACTTTGACCACCAATTTGACTTTTCTAAAGCTAAAACATTATGCGCCGAAAACAATTATAAAAAACGCACTTTCAAAGAAATTTTCCAAATTGTGAAACATCAAAACTCTGTCAACAAAAGTTCCGACACAGATTTCCTCAGCGATATATACCGTAGCTTAATTCTATATACTAACGTTTAAATTTTCATATTATCTAAGTTATCAAAACAAATTTTCCCGCTATATCTTTAATTTTTTAATTGCGACATAGGTGGCTCTAGCGAAGATACAATACTTTATCTCTCCACATGACAACGAATATAACCTTACTCCTGGACATGCAGTCATGGTGATGAGGAGTGCTGCCCACAATTTATTTATTTTTAACACTAAAACGCATTGCATGTCCAGGAGGAAGTATCGTACTAGTTTACTTCCATATGTATCCCTGATGAGGCTTGGTCTCACCAAGTGAAAGCTTGTTTTTTAATAAAAAACTAAGTACCATGTCACGACTAGTAGATCAACACTGTCATTCCATCGACCCAATATTGTTGGTGATTATTTTTTACAAATGTTTTTTATTGTGATGTAATAATAATGAAAATAAAAAACATTTTTTTTTTAATTGCAAAAGGAACATTTTGTGGGGTGTGTCCGAATTTGGTCGTTTCATTCCTGGTTTTATTTTCCGGATGAAAGACATGAAAGTGCAATTAACGGATGTTGAGAGTAATATTTTTTTCTTATGAATATTTAGCAATTTTTCAAACAATTTTAATTTGTTTCAACAATTTTTCTCATTGTAAATCGTGAAAATGTTAAGATGGATATTTGTTTAAAATTATCCGAAAATATATGAAAAATTAATAATCACTCACTTGCACCTTTTCATAAGGAGGGTGGAGAAAAGTCTAGTTTTTTTTTTAAATCTCTTGCACTATCTCTTGCAAAATTAATGTGGAACGCCTTACAAAATCAATTTCATAAATTGTATTTAACGTGATCAAGGCTTGACAGTTAAAAGGTTAAGATGACTTCTCTTCAGTTTCATTTACGTACTTTACAATTTAGGAAAGATCTAGATGACAATTATTTTCAATTTACAGATTTGATTAATCTACCGGGATGATTGCAAGAAAAAAACGACTATACTTTACTCAGAGCAGTTGAATTTAATTGTTTAATCAAATAATTCTTGTTTAAACGGTATATGGTTTACGTTCTAAGTTAAGGAAATACTAAGTAATAAGCGACATAGTGTAACAGATTCGAAAAAAAATCACAAGCATAAATCAATGAAGTCAAAAGAATAACTTTCACTTTTCCACAATCATATCAATATGTAGAAGAATACTGTACGAAGTCGAAAGAATTTGGTGTGTCAGAACCTTGCATCTTTCAACGTTGTGGCGTAACAGAACCTCGAATTACACTTTGGAGCCGTGGTTTCACTCGACTCAGGCGCTACTACCGATATATCGGGAGTATACACATACTACATAGTACATAGTATACACAAATTCTTTAACTGTGTCATTAATTTCATTAATTGCACAAAATAATTCCGCAAAATACTATTTTTAGTATGAATTTGATTGAAAACTCCTATTTGGCATTTTTGGATCATTATCTGGGCACAATAAAAGGGTATTAGGTGGTGGTGGGGGGGGGGGG
>NC_046660.1:116926086-116936361 GCF_010883055.1 Belonocnema kinseyi | reverse complement strand
GGGGGGGGGGGGTAAAAATGATTCCTTGAAAATTCCTTAAGAATTGTCTATACTCTAATTCACCGAAAGCTTATAAAAAGAACTTCTTCCCATTTTTTCGCAAACGCAGCTTTCCCTATTTATAACCCGAGTACAAATGCTTCGACTTGAGTTCGACTTGAATTGCCCTCAATCAAGACATGCTGAAGTCATAAAGTTCGACTTGAGCATGTCTCAGTTTTGATACAGAGCCAGACTTCAATTTATGTCTTGCAGACTAGTTTCTATGGCTTAAAGACATAAATTTATTTCTTGAGTCGAATTTTTACGACTTCAACGGCTTAGGAGATCCTTATAGAAAGTTACAATTTTTATTCGTTTGAAGAACATATTTTAGGTTTATACTCGTTCAGACCCAACGAATCTGAATTTTGTAATTAAAAATAACTAATTTAATAGTTACAAATTTTTATCCATCAATTTTAATCTCATTTATGAACTGAAAAATGGTTCGTCCATCTCAGCCAAGACAAGGCTTGAAATGAGACAAGTAAACGTCGTCTTTGCAGGGACAAGGCTCGACTTGAGACAAGTAAACGCCGTTTTATCTGTCGAGGTCATAAAAATAAGATGAAAGCTTATTGCCTCGGCTCAGTTTTGAGACGCAGCTAGAAATCGATATCTTGGAGTCGAACTCAAGGCATAACCAAGTCGAACTCAAGTCGAAGCATTTTTACTCGGGAAGGCATCCAACTATCCGCACAACGAATGCCGAATACCAGGAGTTTACCAGCGATGAGATTTTTGAAGGAAAAGATTTCAGGATGTTACAGAAAAACATTATCTTCGTTAAACATAATTTATTTATTATGCATGCCCTTATATGTTCTGTCGTTTAAAATCATACTTTCCTACACCGTGTTTTTTCAGTAAGTCAAGAATTTGTTGTATGTAGAAAATAATAATTCTACAAACGAGTTCGTGGTAATAATGATATTTATTTCTATGAAATATCTACCGATACACAACACTTTTAACAAATATTTTAAAAAGACCAAGAGAATATTCATAAAAGGGTTAGCGTGGTGCTCTTGACTCTGGACTCAATCACATACATAGGTCAACTGAGGCTTTTGCGTTCCGAACTCTAGGACCTCTGGGTTAGGTGCGCCATGTGTTTTGTTTAGTCTTGGTCCCATAAACAAGTCCCTCTTAGCAACATTCCTACGTCTATTACTTATCATTCATCCGATAAACTGCTTCCATCATTCGGCCTACCTGACGACTAGGTCGCCCGCGACCCTTTTACTCCAGATAGACATTCAAAGATTCCTGGAAGTAGAGACACCTCATTACCAATTATGAAAAATCAAGTGAAGGAAGCGTGATAGCTGTACCTAGAATAGACATCCGCAAGAGAGTGAGGAGGTCCCTGAAAGCCTCCATCAATATCCAGCTAGCACCGATTAATATTGGGATTGAAGACAAGGGCAAGGAATTTTTTATCGTTTCAATTTCCGCCTCGTAACGGCCATTCTGCATCAACAGAGTCACTCCCAAGCTTAGCTCCACTGTTTGCTAATCTTGTCAGGGACACCAACAATTAAGAGGGCAACCGGCCTCCTTAATGTAGTGCTTGCACTGACTACGACTACCTCAGTCCTGACCACCGCCCAATATCCCACCCAGCATAAGGTTGACTATTCCTTATCCTAGGAATACTCGACTTGGTCTTGGTCCCAGTCTCGCCAGCGCTCTATCCGGACACAATCCTGACCAAGAATCAGACCTCAGAGTCACTGACTGCGACTAATACGTACGTCATAATTATGACGAGTTCAGTCCTTGTAGCCAATCGATCTGCATACAAGTCTCATTGCAGCCTACTGCATTTACTCACCAGTCTAATAAGTAGCGTCCGCAAACTGTCTACTGCCACAATGCTACGTTGATTCGGTGATTTCTTGAAATCCCGAAGGTCTTGTACCTCGCACCGGTCGTTCGGCAGAGCAGCTGTATTCTGTAAGGGTCCTTTCGCCTTGGCCACCAGCTTCTTGCTCTCGCCAGTAGCCACTGGATGTGCATCCACCATAACGACGTCTCCAATAGAGTATGAGGGAGGTTTGAACCTGCGTACATCGAACCGCCTTTTATTTCAGATTGCCTCCTCATCCGTCGACGCCTTCGCCGCAGACCTCAAATCCTGCAAATCCATCTGATCCAAAGTGTCTTGAATTGTTGTAAATAACTTTGCATCAGCCATACTGCGTGGTTTGTAGACAAAAAGAAGTTGAGTCGGTGACATTCTTGTAGTTCTGTTGGTTGAAACGTTGATAGCGCTTTGGACCTTTTTCACGCTCTCGTCCCCTGTCTTCTCTGCATTTCCAAAGCAGGTGGCTGCAAGTGAACTCAAAACGGTGCGATTCATTCGCTCACACTGTCCGTTCGCACGCGGCGACCAAACCACGTCGAGTACGTGCTTGACACCATTTTCCTCGCAGACAGCTTCAAATGAGTGTGACGTGGATGCCGTTCCTCTATCACTTATTATTCGGGCGGGCACTCCGAATATTGCTATTAACTGACCTAGTGCTCTCAATACATGCTTAGTTGAAGTATCACGGACAGGTTCAAGAATACAAAATTTAGTAAACGCATCAACAATCGTTAGAATTTGAGAATTTTTGCGAACACTTCGTACAAATGGTCCCACATGATCAAGATGTATCGTATGGAATGGAATGGCAATTTTCTCAATGGGATGTAATAATCCAGGTTCGCGCCCTTATGTATTTTTGTAGTAAAGACAATTTAGGCATGCGTTGACGTATTTGGCAACAAAATTTCTCGTTCCTTTAAAACAATCATTTTCCCGCACCTTTTCTAACGTTTTTTCAAGTGCAAAGTGCCCTTGTTCATCATGAAACAATCTCACGACATTAAAGCGCGACATTTTTGGTACTACCCGTTTTACTACCCGAGTCAGTCTTTTGAAAGAGAATACACCCTTTGAGGTCATACTTATCAAAGTACTGTTTGGTCTCTGGCTGCAATATTGCCCGATTCTAAAATCTTACGAATTACGTTAATGTTTAGATTTTGTAATTGAGCTACTTTTATCCATTCTTTCTATGTAATGTCGATGGCAAAACGATCTACAGGATTTCTGCTCAAATAATCTACGTGAGCTAGCTATGCTGCAGGACGATACAAGGCATCAAATTTCAAATCCTGCAAATATACCCACCAACGAGCGCCTCTTGGCTGTATATACTTTTTATTTACCGAGGCCCTTATTGCACTGCAATCAGTAACAACCGTGAATGTAATTCCTATCACATATACTTTGAATGTTTTTAAGGCAACGAATACAGCCAAAGTCTCCAGGTCGTTCGAGTGGTACTTTTGTTCTTCAGGAGTTTTTTTCCGACTATAATAAGCAACTACGCGCTTTTCGTTTCCGTGTTTTTGAATTAGCATGGCACCTAGCCCGATTGCGCATGCGTCTGCATGTACCTCCGTTTCAAGAGAAGGATCGTAAATTACCAATATTGGCCGATTAACCAATATTGTTTTAATTTCTACGATCACTCCACTTTCTGTTTCTCCCCATGACCAGGGTACGTTTTTCTGCAACAAATTCGTAAGTGGGGCGAATTCAAACGCGAAATCTTTTATGAATTTTCGGAAATATCCGGCAAGTCCCAAGAACTGCCTGACTTGTTTTACATTCTTCAGATCAGTAATTTTCACAATTGCGTTAACATTTTTTTCGCCTGGTCTGACCCCTTTACCAGAAATTTCACGTCCTAGATAATCAAATTTCGTTGGAAAAATCTGCATTTCGTGATATTTAAAGTTAAGTTGTTTGCTTGAAGAGCCTTCAAAACTATTTTTGGTTGTGTGAACCCTTCTTCTATTGTTTTTCTAGCAATTAATACATCACCGATATAAACAAATCTACAACCCTTGAGGACTTTGTTCATGGTCCTTTGAAATACGGACGGAGCATTCACTAATCCGAAAGGTACACGTAAAAACTCCCACATTCCATCAGGTGTTATGAATGCAGTTTTTTCCACAGAATCAGGGTGCATTGGCATTTGGGAGTCTGTAATTATTTGGGGACCCCACTAACCGGTGGAATAAATGTCTAAACTTTGAGAATCCATGGTACAAAGATCGATTTTTCTTATTAGTATTTTCAAAATGGCGTCTTAATGTCAAAATTTTTTTGAAAACATTCATGCATTTTTTTACAATAAACGATGCTTTTTTCAAAAAAAATTTTAAGAGTAAAAAGTTCTTGTAATTAGCCAAGGAATACGCCTGAATCATACCTAATCCAGATTACTCTGGCTCTGATGTAGATGATTCGTCAGATGACGAGAATTCGGGATCGGAATTTTCCGGACCGAATGTATCATATACATATATTTTTCATAATCACACAGCATCTCAAAAGCAATTGGAACCAGATAACGTTTTTTCATGGTAATAATTTAATAATGGCTGATAATTTTTTTACCAGCACAGATTTACTCATTCACCTGAATAAATGTGGTTTACGATCAATAGACACTGTTCGTAAGGACAGAGTGAAAGAAAAGAATGAATTTCCAAAAAATGATATGCGAGGATCATACAAAGTAAGTTATGACCCCACAATAGTTAAAAGTTGTTGTAATCAGCCAAGGAATACGCCTGAATTTTTCCGAAGCGTTTTGAGCAAAATTTTGAATTTTGCCAAAGTTTTTCATATGCAAAATTCAGGCGTATTCCTCGGCTAATTACAAGAACATTTACTCTTGAATTTTTTTTCTCGAAAAAAGCATATTTTGTTGTAAAAAATCCATGAATGTTTTCACAACAATTTTGCCATTAAGACGCCATTTTGAACATACTAAAACGAAAAATCGATCTTTGAACCATAGATTCTCAAAGCTTAGACATTTATTCCACCGGTTAGGGGGATCCCAGAATAATTACAGACTCGAAAAACTTTGAAAAATGGATCACAAAAAAATAGGCACGAAAAATCACGTTTTTTTTGTTTAAACTGCATTTTGAAATAATAAATAAATTTTTTGAGGAATTTCATTGGTACTATCGGAAAGAGGAGATCCTAAGCAATGAAAATATATATATCTCAATTTTTTGTCGTGTCGAACAGTCTTAGTTATTGGCCTCGGAAGAGCAGTGTACCGGTCGTAGCGTTTTGACAGTTTAAGGGTTATTCTGATAAGAATCGACCATATCGACTTCTAGTATACTGTGTAGTTCAAGTGAGTCACCCAAAGTAAACGTCACTCCCGAGATATCTGACATCGCTTTAACGCCAGTCTTTAAAAGAATATTTCGACTAATAAGAATTTCCTTTGAAACCTGATCATCAGGGACAATGTAAACTCTTATTTTGAAAGGAATTTCATCAATACGCACTTTAATTTTTGAACGCGCGATCAGAACAACAATCGAGTAATTAAATGCTGAAAGCATAATTTGAGTATCTTTTAACATTAGTTTTAAAGATCGGGTGGTGCTTTCCCGAACAATTGAGCAATCGCTAGCCAGATCAACCGTCCATAATTTCTCCCCATTTTCGAAGAAACACTTCTTGACTGGTATGTTTACTTTGACTGACTCAACTTGTAAAACTTTGGAAGTGGCGAGGGTTGACAAGGTGGCAAGGGGCGTGTCCTTTTGTGAGGCCGTCCATTCGTTTACTAGTCATGCGGATGTACTATTATTTTCACTTCCTATGCCACTACCTCTTTCCAAACCTACACCGTCTCTATTTACGTCGCTACCTTCCAATTCTGGACAACGATCGCTTTTAGTCTTTCGATTTTTTTATATCTTTAGATTTTTCGACAGTTAGAGATACCAAACATTGACTTAATTCAGCAAGCGTTCTTTTTTTCTCTGTAGTTAGACTCGTTCGCAATTGGTCATCATGAATACCTTAAATAACAAACTCGACTATTTTCTCTTCTGGTATTTCTAAGTTTAGACGATTTATTCTTTTAACTTTCTCAAAGCAATAGGCAGACAAAGATTGAACCGATGTACTTTTGTAAATAGCAACATGCTCATAAAGTTGACCAAACGGTTGTTCCCCTAAAAATTGTCTGATAATCCCCACCGTAAATGCATCCCAACCCACAGGAGCATTCTTGAGCCCATCATACCAACTTTTCGCAATGCCTTTCAACTTTAAAGCAGCCAAATAAATTTTGTTTGAATCATCGAAATCATACATAATCGAATACATGTTTACTTTTTCCAGCCATCGCATTCATTAGAAAAAACACTCTTTCGGTGGGTGCTAGTCACGACAAGCGTAACAATGCAGGTGATTTTATACTTTTTTATGCGTACGTAATATGAATTTAAAAGGTTTTTTGCGGACATTTATCGGGACAAATTCTAAGGCATCCTCCTACCGCCGGGTAGCCCCCCTACCCAGGGTAGCAGTTTGGGAATCGCTGGTCTAGAGCAGTGGTCAGCACGCTCTTGCCCTGGGCAGGGTAGCCTGCCCTGGCTGCCCTGTGACCTACTCTCAGGGCAGTGCCTACGTGTTTGGCCAGATCATCCCTTTCCTCAGGGGTCCTTTGTTATAAAATGGGAAAAAATGTGAAATGAAAAAACTCGTAATTTTGTGATCAGTGACTTAAAAGTAATATATTTGGCACCTACGTATTGTTCCGATTCCATAGACATGTAATTTGTCTATAAAGGTTGAAAATCTGAGAAGTATTTAGTATTAAATTGACTGTCAATCTGATGTTTCTTAATTATAAATTCCTTCAAATTTTTAACTTTTCTAGGCAAGTAATATATCATTGGAATCGGAAAAATTCGTAGATGCTGATGATGCTATTTTCAAATCGCTAATTAAAAAATTAAAATTTTTTAAATTTCCTTACTTTGACATGCCTGTGGACAAAAGACCCTTGCTGGAGTAAGCTCACTCACACTAAGGTACAAGAATAGACCGAAAAGTAGTAGAAAAAATTAAGTCGGGTGGAGTCTGACCATACCTGAAAATGAAGCAAAAAGTTTGCCGACCACTGGTTTAGAGAGTCACACTGACTATGTTGGAGTTTTAACTATGGGGCAGCCCCCTAGCCCAGTGGTCGACAAACTTTTTGCTTCATTTTCAGGTATGGTCAGGCTCCACCCGACTTAATTTTTTCTACTACTTTTCGGTCTATTCATGTACCTTAATGTGAGTGAGCTAACTCCAGCAAGGGTATTTTGTCCACAGGCATGTCAAAGTAAGGAAATTTTAAAACTTTTAATTTTTTAATTAGCGATTTGAAAATAGCATTATCAGCATCTACGAATTTTTCCGATTCCAATGATATATTACTGGCCTAGAAAAGTTAAAAATTTGAAGGAGTTTATAATCAAAAAACATCAGATTGGCAGTCAATTTAATACTAAATACTTCTCAAATTTTCAACCTTTATAGACAAATTACATTCCTTTGGAATCGGAACAATACGTAGATGCCAAATATATTACTTTTAAGTGACTGATCGCAAAATTACGAATTTTTTAATCTCACATTTTTTCCCATTTTATAACAAAGGACCCCTGAGGAAAGGGATGATCTGGCCAAGCACGCAGGTACTGCCCTGAGAATAGGTCACAGGGCAGCCAGGGCAAGCTACCCTGCCCAGGGCAAGAGCGTGCCGACCACTGCCCTAGCCCAAGATGCCTATATCGTGTAGCGTACCATCTGTGGAGTGTCAAACTTTGAAGGTTAGCTTCATTATCCAAAAGTGTAAAGTTGACGAGGATGAAGTTTAAACCAGATTATCTCAGGAATTATCGCTTGATTATCATAGAGCGTTAAAAAAAAGTGTATATGGTACTTTTGGTACTATCTAGAACAGCAGTCCCTAAACTTTTTTTGCAGCTTTCAGGGAGGGGCAGGGCCGCCACACTAAAATTTTTTCCCTCTGCTAGAACCCAAGGGGCATACTTGACTGTCTGTCATGTGGGAGGTTGCATGCTTCACAAGAGAGAATTAGAACCGGTTGAGAAACATTAAAATGTGTTGAAATGTTAATAAATTAAATTTTAATTTGTTGAATCAATTTCCTAATCTAATTTTAAGCAAATGTAAAGAAAATTGACGAAAATCGGTTAATATCTTCAATGCCAGTTGACAGTTCTTGTAATTTTGCATGTTCTTAAAGATATGCTTAATTAATCGAAATGTTAACAGATTTTCATCAACTTTTTTTTTCATTTTCTTAAAATTACATCAGGATAATGATTCAGATAATTAGAATTGAATTGCGCCATGTCTTTAGGATTTTAATGATTGAAACAGCCTTAAATCTCATGACAATTAAAGGGTCCTCATAGCGAAAGGGTCCTCATAGCTGCCCCTCGGGGACAGCCTCATCGGCCGGCGGCACTAGTTTGGGAATCGCTGATCTAGCACAGTGGTCGGCATGCTCCTGACGAATTCAGGCTACCCTGACCAGGCTGACCAACGACCTACTTTCTGGTCAGGTACCTGCAAGCTTGGGCAGACCATCTCTTTTTTCATGGGTTCTTTGTTGGAAAATGGAAAAAATGTGAGATTAAAAAATTCTTAATTTTGCAATCAGTGATTTGAAAGTAATATATTTGGAATCTACGTAATTTTCAGATTCCAAAGACTTCTAATTTGTCTATAAAGTTTGAAAATTTGAGAAGTATTAAGTATTAAATTGAATATTAAGCTGAAGCTTCTTGATATTAAACTCTGTCAAATATTTAACTTTTTTGGGCAAGTAATATATCATTGGAATCGAAAAAATGCATAGATGCTGATTATGCTATTTTCAAATCGCTAGCTGAAAAATTTAAAGTTTTTAAACTTCCTTACTTTGGCATGCCTGTAAACAAAAGACCCCTGCTGGAGTAAGCTTGCTCACACTGAGGTCCATGAATAGACTGAAAAGTAGTAGAAAAAATTAAGTTTGGGCGGGCCTTACCATTTTCCATTTTTCTTCGCGCGACCAAAACTGACCGATGAAGTTAAACAGCGATAATGCTGTTTTAATCGTGGTTCAAAGGATGGTGGAACGCAATGTACTGATTATATCAAGTTAATCAAGAATTAAAATGTAATCATCTTTGGTAGTATCGAACTTCAGTCGTCTACTTCACTTTTTTTCATCCACACGACTGATTCGTGTATCATAAAATAACTATTAGTCAAGAATTTTTTCCTATAAGAAAATAACTAAAAAATTATTGATCAAAGCATTCGTTGTAGATAAATTTTTGATTTGTTAAATAGTTGTGCTGTGTTTAGGAGAGGAGGAACTAAATTTTCTTTATTCAGTGTTCATTCTTATAATACCAAAATTAATATTTTTCGCTGAAAGAATATATTGTTATGCTTACGTATTAAAATAAGATTTCAGACAAACGCATTTTTGGCTACTTTTTAAAAACAACATAGGGCGCAAATATGATGTTCTAGATAATTCTAATATGGGTGAAAATAAAATCAAAACCTTGTTGTTTAAGACCATTATATTGAAACAAATTATCTTGAGTAGCAGCAGGTTTTTTCTGGGGGCGCGCTCGCTCATCACTCCTTACCCCTCGGGCGAACTAGCACACAGCAAAAACTTGTTATCGCTCAAGAGTCGACAAAAACATTTTTTTTACTACAAACATTTCAAAGTAAAGCAGCATTATTAAAAGTATCTAGAACGTCAGATTATCACTCTACATGGTCTAAAAAATGGCCAAAAACGCTCATTTTCTCAAAAATTTCCCCCTCCATGTTTTCGAAAGTAATTGATTTTTTGTATCAAACTTCTTTTTTCTTTATACGTAAACTAGTAATCTAGAAATGAAATTTTTAGTTTGTAATTAACGTCCGAAGTAGTAAAAACACGTGTCCCTGCCTCACAATAAAAGCTACATTTCTGTATGTACTTGAAGTTACGAACGTTCATATGAACGAAATTAAAGATTTTTTTCCCCGAATTTTTTTTGCCTAAATCATTTAGGATGACAAAAAATGATATTCCATCGGAAGAAGTTTTCGAAATTTTTATTTTTTGAGGGGTTGAATACCCTTACAAATCACCCATTATTCAAACCTGCCAAACACAATTTTGATTGTCGATGTTTGAAAATATTAAAACGTCAAAAATTTTCTTTTTTCCTCACTAATTATAGAGGGAGTGAGAAAGTTCGGCAAGACCCCTAAAAACCACCCTTAAAATAACCACACCAAAAATGTTAAAAATGACCATTTTGATTGTCGATATT
>NC_046660.1:116923576-116925986 GCF_010883055.1 Belonocnema kinseyi | reverse complement strand
AGATAATTTTTCACGTTTTTATATTTTCAAATATCGACAATCAAAATGGTCATTTTTAACATTTTAGGTATGGTTATATTAAGGGTGGTTTTTAGGGGCCTTCCCGAATGTTCTTACTTCCTCTATAATTAGTGAGATACAAAAAGAGAATTTTTGACGTTTTTATATCTTCAAATATCGACAATCAAAATTGTCATTTTTAACATTTTAGGTGCAGATATGTTAAGGGTGGTTTTTAGGGGTCTTGCCGAACTTTGTCAACCACTCTATAATTAATGAATTAAAAAAAGAGAATTTTGGACGTCTTTATATTTTCAAATATCGACAATCAAACTTGCATTAGGCAGGTCTAAATAATGGGTGATGTGTAAGGATAGGTAACCCCTTAAAAAAATTTTTATTCGACAATTCTTTCCGACAGAATATTTATTTTGCCGTCCTAATTGATTTAGGCAAAAAAAAAAAATTGAAAAATAATTTTTTTTAATTTCGTTCAAATGAACGTTCGTAACTTCAAGTACATATTTCTGTCACTTATTTTGAATTGAATAGCTTTTTATATTCATAATCTTTTCGCCTTTATCAAGAAATCCAGTTCCCAGTTTTTAATTAAATAGAAAAATTAAAAATTATATTAAATTTTTCTCTCCAGAAAATACAGTTGTGAGGATGATGGTAAGGAGTAAGGGCTTTTCACAATTTATATCCCACTAATTTCTACTTTCAGATAGTTACTCAGGATTAGAACGAGGCAATACTTGTATTTAAAATGTTAATATTCTATAAATTTTCATCAACTAGCCTATTGTAACCAATGATTTTGATTTTATACATTGAAGATTAAATGCAAAAATCGAAATTTTTGCTTTACATATTTTCACAAATTTGTATTTGATCACTTCTAGATAGGATTTGTGATGTGTGAGAAAAAAGTTGGAGGAATGCGAAAAATGCATCTATTCATCCTATTACTTTTTCGTCTACAGGTGATGTGCATGCAAGATACACTGAATATCATGAACATTTAAGAGTCAGTAGGGTACTGGCAGTGGCTCAGAAATCAATTTTATTATGCACCTTTCGTACTATTAGAAACATCCTAGATTATTAGAAAGGAGGCCACTAAAATCTCTGGAGTGGCAGACGGTAGCTTTAATAAAGCATCCAGAGGCGACTCATGCCACTTTTAACGCTCGTGAACACTGTGTAAGGACAACACCGGTATAAGACGAACTTTTAAGGACATGCTGGGGAATGGCGAGGACGATCCCCTGAAAAAAGCACCCTGTTGTTGCTCCAAAGTTTAGTCTCGTTTAAAGTTGCCAAATTTTCTTACTTTTTATCAGATTTTCGGGTATGTACACGGGGAAAAAGTTCGTGATAAATTTAAAAAAAACTTTTTCGACTAGGCTTTTTTCATTCAACATACAAATATTTTGATATTAGACGAAATTTTATTTGATTTTAATAAATGACGTCACGTCGTTTCTTCCATTTAAATAAATATATGATTGGCCAGAGCGAGTAGATGTATAAAGCGGGTTCTAACTGCAAATTCCTACCTTACCAATATCGAGAAGCTTTGAAATGTAGTGAGTTGTGTCCGTGCTAAATTTTCTGGAAAAAAAAGGTTTCGTGTCCGTGCTAAGTTTTGAGATCATTTTGGAAGAATCCTGATGACGTCACGATTGCACAATAGTCTGTAGCCAAATTCATGTAAACAGGTTCAAGGTCAGTGTGAGAAAACAAGGACGATTTATTGCTTCCTGATAGGTAAGACGTACGTTAAATACGCAAAAGATGCAGGTGTATAGGTGCAATTTTATATGGATGTTTAATGCGCAAAAGATGAGGTGGGCAGATGAAATTTGATATGAGGGTTATGCATTGCATCCTGTTTTGATTATTAATTTGATTCAAAAATTCCTGATAGATGATGCTTTAACTAAAAATTCCTGCCTGTAAAGAACATTCTTCTGCAGTCTAGAATCTTCGAGAAAAAATTAGAATTAAAAAAAGATATATTTAAAGTTAATCGAAGGTAAGAAAGGAATAAAAAAGCATTTCTTATGGTAGGTCACAGTGATCCCAAATCTGAAACGAGACGTCGTCCAATACTATGACACGTCTATGTCCGTGTGAATATGGTAGGAGACGATATAAATGCTTGGGTTGCGCGCGCAACCCATTTCTCCTCTTCAGAATTTGAAAACTCGAAGGTGCACGATTGCCGGTCGGAACACTTCGTTGGTTCTATTTATATCTCTATCTGTTTTGAAATAAAATGAAAAGATTGGGATTTTTATATTTCCAGATTTCGATGCTGGGCTGGCGATTCTCATGATTTGAATCCTTTCCGCGCCACTTTAATGCATGTATTTTGAGGTTACGTTACTTCGAGTATAAAATA
>NC_046660.1:116902477-116923476 GCF_010883055.1 Belonocnema kinseyi | reverse complement strand
TATGTTATATTATAATAGTCTTATTTAAATCTAGAATGCGCATTTGAAAGAAATTAAAGAAATTGGTGATTTTAGAATTCATCTCGTTTGGATAAAAAATCAATTATTTGATTGAAAAATTAATTATTTTATTGAAAATGTCTATTTTGTAAAAAAGTCCTCTTTTCTATCAAAAATTCAAATACTTTGTTAAAAATTTTATTTCTGAAATTTGAAGGTTCATCTCTTTCGTTGAAAATATATTTTTGAAGCTGACAATTCATCTATACCATTTTTGGTTAAAAAATCATGTATTTTGTTAACAATTCGTCTTTCTTTGTAGAAATTAAATTGCTTTATGGAAAATTTATACTTTTTAATTAAAAATTACATTTTTTGGTATCAACTGTAAATATTTTTTGGTTGCAAAGTCGTTTTGTTGTAAATGCAACTATATTGTTAAAAATTAAAGTCATAATTTTTGGGTGGAAAATTCGATTATTCACTTAAAGTTGAACTACTTTGTTAAAAAAATACGTTTTTTTTTAACAAGGTTTTATAATTATGGTTGAAAATTTAACTATTTGGTTAAAAGTTTAACTCTTTGATTGAAAACTCATCTTTTTCGTTTAAGAAATTCAACTTTTCGTAGATAATAATTCGTCTTATTGACTCTAAAATTAAATAATTTCGTTGAAAATTCATGTATTTTGTTTAAAATTTGTCTTTTTTCGTAGATCACTAATTTTCTTGGTCGAAAATTCATGTTATTGGTTGAGAATTTAACAACTTTGTTGAAAATAAATTTTTTCCGTTCAAAATTATTTATCTTTATCTGAAAATGTAACTATTATAGGACTGATTAAAAATTAATCGTATAAATTGGTTAAGTTTGAAAATCATTTTTTTATAGAACATTAATCTTCTTGGTCAGAAATTCACCTTTTGCCTTAAAAATTTAATAATTTTATTGAAAATTCGTTTTTTTCCTTGTTCAATTCAATTTTTTATCACAGCTTTTATCTGGAAATTGAAATTTTTTAATTAAAAAAAGAAAATTTCATTAATTATCAGCAATCTTTGACCGTTCATTTAAAACAATCCATTACAAACAACTGTTAAAAACTATACAAATTTGAATAGAATGGTTCGAAATAGAAAGCCTTGAATTGTTAAATTTGTAAGGAGCTAAATTTTAAGTTTAAACGCTACAATTTTCATTTTAAAAAAGATTCAGAATTAATTTAAAACTTGAAATTATTTCAAATAATTTGAAACACGATTTACACTTTTGCAGATTTAAAAAAAAAGTTTTTTGAGAATTGCACAGTATTTTAAAAGAATAACAAAAATTGTTGTTCTTGCTAAGAACATTGAAAATGATTTTTTTATTTTGACAAAAGAATTTTAAGTGAGTATTTGAAAACATTTTAAAAATTAAAAAAAAAAAGAATCCGGAAGATTTTAAGGAAATTTTTTTATTTTGCAGTTTTTTTAATTTTAGGAAAAAATCTAATTAACAAAATATATCAATTTTCAACCCAAAAGTTTACTTTTTTTTAGTTCAATTTCCAGATAAAAACGATTAATTTTTAATCAATCCTAGAATAGTTACATTTTCAGATAAAAAAAAATAATTTTTAATCGAAAAAATAAATTTTCAATAAAGTTGTTAAATTCTCAACCAATAACACGAATTTTCGGCCAAGAAAATTAATGATCTACAAAAAAACACAAATTTCAAACAAAATACATGAATTTTCAACAAAATTATTTAATTTTAAAGTCAATAAGACGAATAATCGACTTTTAAACCCAAGAAGATGTAAAGTTCATATTTTAACCAAAAATTGAATTTTTGACAAAAAATAATACATTTTCAACCAAAAAGATTAAATTTTTACTAAAAAAGGTCAATTTAATTTTAATAAATTTTTTAATTTTAAAGTCAAAAAGAGTGTTATCTACAAAAAAAGCTGAATTTTTAACCTAATTTAAAGGCAAATAGTTGAATTTTCAACTATAATTATGAATCCTTAATAAGAATTAATTTTTTTACTAAGTAGTTCAACTTTAAGTGAATAATCGAATTTGCACCCAAAAATTATGACTTTCATTTTTAACAATATAGATGCATTTACAACAAAACGACTTTGCAAACAAAAAATATTTACAGTTGATAATTCAACCGAAAAATGTAATTTTTAATCAAAAAGTATAAATTTTCCATAAAGCAATTTAATTTCTCAAATAAAAGAAATAAAAATTTTGACAAAGTAGTTGAATTTTTTATAGAAAAGAGAACTTTTTTACAAAATAGTTACATTTTCAATAAAATAATTGAGTTTTTATCCAAACGAGATGAATTCCAAAACCACCAATTTCTTTAATTTCTTTCAAATGAGGATCAAGGTTTGAATAAGACTATTATAATATAACATAATTATAATATTATCATTAATATTATATATATATATATATATAATAGTATTAATATTTATATAATTTATATTTTATACTCGAAGTAACGTAACCTCAAAATACATGCATTAAAGAGGCGCGGAAAGGATTCAAATCATGAGAATCGCCAGCCCAGCATCGAAATCTGGAAATATTAAAATCCCAATCTCTTCATTTTATTTCAAAACAGATAGAGATATAAATAGAACCAACGAAGTGTTCCGACCGGCAATCGTGCACCTTCGAGTTTTCAAATTCAGAAGAGGAGAAATGGGTTGCGCGCGCAACCCAGGCATTTATATCGTCTCCTACCATATTCACACGGACATAGACGTGTCATAGGATTGGACCACGTCTCGTTTCAGATCTGGGATCACTGGTAGGTCTTATACTCAGGGATGCTTGTCGCTTTATTCTGGTATCAAATAGCGAGCGAGGACCAGAGATAACAGCCACACGCGTTTAAACTCGCAGAAGCATTCATACATCGGCAGTCTGAGGCTGCACACATTTCATTATCCTACGCTATCGTTCTGTAGAGAGATCACTTCTTTTTACAGCTCGCAATCGTTCACTTTCGTATTCATTCTTTTACCATATGCTAGATCCGTCAACCTCTGGACGAGGTATATGTAACAAGATACTCAAAACAATTTCGAGACTACAGAGAGAGATTATAGACAGCATGAATTTAATTCTCTTAATTTATCGCTCCTTATGTCATGCAACGATATTCGAGCTAAGATCGCATGCTTTATTTATTCACAGATATATGCTCGCCTTTCAGCTCTCATTTCGAAAGGACAGTTTTTTTACCTATTATTCGTTAGATTTAAAATAAAGTTTTAAAAATGCAAAAAATTAATGTAATAAAATATTTGAAAATTTTTTCAATCATAAACTAAGGCTACTTTATAATATAGGATACAGAAAATCGAGGATGATTTAATTCAACGTTAAAATTTTTTCTATAAAGCTGAATCTTCTATAACTAATAACATCAAATTTCTACTGTGCAATTTTTTCGCAAAGAACTTCAAGATTATTTTCAACGACGAATTACATTTTCGCGATGTTAAAAAATTATATCCACACGTGTGGCTTATTATGTAGAAAGTTCTAGAATATTTTCACAAAGCGGAGATATAATAATAGGTAAGGATGGTAAATGATATGCAGCATGTACAGTTTAGGGAGAAAGAGAGATGAAGAGCTATGTATTTAAAAAATGTTTTTAATCAAAAATAATTGTGTAATATTGCAGCGATTGAGCGACCTGAAAAATACCAACAGATTCTGAAGAGGTCCGAGTACATACAGTTATCACTGTAACAGATTTGAGAATTTTATATTGATATAGCTAGGATGTCAAATTAACCATTTGAGATGAAGAAAATACAATTTGAAAACGCTTGCTAGAATTTATAAAATAAAATCAGATCTATAAATATTAGAGTTTGACTAAAAAACGTTGAAATCTCTTTCACATAATAGAGTAATATGCTAAAAAAGATTCAATTTACTTACTTCAAACATTATAATAAAGAAACATAAATAACAAAAAGAATTCAGAAGTATTAAAATGTAATGCAAGGCAACTGTGAATCAAACATTGGAAAAAAATGATACAGTGGTCACGTGAACATCTACTTTCTGAAACTTTCAAATCCAAATTTAGTCAAATAGAAATTACAAAATATAAAAATTTATATAGCTTACAGAAATCCAGGATTATATATTGCTTTCTAGCTAGCTAATTTAATTCAGAGACCATAGAAATCTACCTCACCGATATATTCTAAAGATGTAGTGGCTTATGCTATGTTTCCAGAATATTCTCAATGACGTCATCGAATTCCTACTACGCAAATTTCTTCGAAAACAACTTCAAGATTATTTTTAATGTTGCATTACTTTTTTGCGTTTTATAATATTATATACCACACGTATCGATTATAACTTAGAACCTTCTAGAACAATTAGACAAAGAGGGAGATATAAGGGTTTGCGATTGAGCGACTCGAAACCAGTTACAAATCTCACAACATGCCTCGTCAAAATGAACTACATCATATAAACATTTTTGCACAAATCTTGAAGAATGCCAACAGATTCTTAAGAGATCCTTTTAAAAATAGTGGGTTACTGTACAGTACTGTACAGATTTAGACTTATACCAGGTAGCCTCGTAGTATTGAATGAAATACTTAAGAGAAGAAGAACTTATAATTTGAAAGCTCTTGTTAGAATTTACGTACTTGCAATAAAGTATGAAGAATGATAAGAATAAATTCAGCCATATTAAAATTTAGTGTAAGGAAACTGTGAATCAAACATAGGAAAAAAATGATACAGTGATGACATGAATATCTACTTTCTGGAACTCTTAAATAAAAAATTTAGTGATATAAAAAAATTTTAAAATACAAAAATAATAATATAGTATATAGAAATAGAGGATAATACATTGCCTTCTAGTTGAATAATTTAGTTCAGAGACCATAAAAACCAAACCATAGAAAACTACCTTACCGATATTCTACAGCTGTAGTGGCTGGTACGTGCTATATTTCCAGAATATTCTTATTGACGTTATAAAATTATACTTCGCAATTTTACTTGTAAACAACTTCAAAGTTATTTTTTAATTGCACATTACACTTTTTAGGTTGCAAAAACGTTATATTTTAAACGTATTTAGATATGTCGATTATAATTTAGAACCTTCTAGAACAATTAGACCAAGAGAGATATACATTAATAGATAAGGGTAGAGAGTTATGCATTAAAAAATGTTTTAAATCGAAAATAATTTTCTAAAAATTTCAAGACTGCAGAAGGGTTTGCGATTGAGCGACTCGAAACCAGTTACAAATCTCACAGCATGCCTCATCAAAATGAATTACATCATATAAACATATTTGCACGAATCTTGAAGAATGCCAACAGATTCTTATGAGATCCGTTTTAAAAAATAGTGGGATACTGTAACAGATTTAGAATTAATATACCAGGTAGCCTCGTAATATTGAATCAACTATTTTAAGATGAACGCACAATTTGAAAGCTCTTGTTAGAATTTACTTACTTGCAATAAAGTAGCATGAATAATAAGAATACATTCAGCAGTATTAAGATTTAGTGTAAGGAAACTGTGAAACTCTTAAGTAAAAATTTAGTGATATAAAAAATACAAAAATTAATACAGTTTATAGAAATCGAGGATGATATATTGCTTTCTAGCTAGCTAATTTAATTCAGAGACCATAGAAATGTACCTTACCCATATATTTTATAGATGTAGTGGTTTATGCTATGTTTCCAGAATATTCTCAATGACGTCATTGAATTCCTACTACGCAAATTTCTTCGAAAACAACGTCAAGGTTATTTTTAAAGTTGCATTACTTTTTTGCGTTTTTCAATATTATATACCACACGTGTCGATTATAACTTAGAACCTTCTAGATAATTGCAACAAAGAGAGGATATAAATAGATAAAGATGGTAAATCATATTCAGCAGGTATAGTTTATGGAGAAAAAGAGATGTAAAACGAGAGATAGAGAGAGATAGAGAGAGAGCTATGTATTAAAAAATGTTTTAATTCGACAGTGGATCACTGTAACAGTTTTAAAATTTTATATTGATATAGTTAGGATGTCAGTTCAGCCATTTGAGATAAAGAAAATACAATTTGAAAATAAAATAAATCAGCTCCATAAATATAAGAGTTGACTAAGAAACGTTAAAATCATCTTTCACATAATTGTGTGATCTGCGAACAACCATTAAATTTACCTACTTCAAACATTAAACATGAAAGTGAAGTATTGAAAACGTATATTAAAATGCACTATTATGTATAGCAACTAAAAATCTTCGTTTTTCTTAGAACCAACAGTTTGTTTTAAATCGTAATTAAGTAAACCCATTTAAATCGGCCAGAATTAAAAGTTAACAGAATAAGGAATTTATATAGTTGATTTAACTATTTCAGATTAGCAAATGCAACTTTCTTTCACTAAAACGAGATCCTGGGTTAAGAAAGATTATCATAGAGTGCGCCACAGTCAGATAAGCTGATTTTGCTTCTAGTTGTAAATAGAGAATGGCGATGAGAAGGAGGAGGAGGAGGATACGATAATATTACAGTTCAGCAGTTACTGAAAATATTATATTTAGATGTAAAAATAAAGGAGCACATTGTCTTCCAAACAACACCAAAAACTAAAGGAACTGTAGGTAGGAATCCCTTGTTTCTAACTACTAGGTATATCTCCACTCTCGATGCTGCATTCTGCGCTGAGCTGGAGAAATCACCATCCTTATATATCAACTACATTGAAGTCTTAAATCAATATTTAATTTAATAATGCTGTTCGTGAAGTATCAATGATATTAAAGTATGCTGTTACATAACAGTTGCAAATAATTATTTTTTTCTTAGAACCAACATTTAATTTTTGTTGAATAAATCCAGTTAAACAGCTAATTATTTCTGATTACCAAAATCATGAACATACTTTTGATTCAACTATGTCAACTTAGTAAATAAAAACTTCGTTTGATTAAGAAGAGGTCTTTGGTGAATGAGGATTATGATGCAGTGCACCACCACCAGGTACGCTGCTTTTCATATAGTTGTAACCACGCTTCATATGTTAAATCTTGATTTCTCCTGAATCAAGATAAGTAAACTATCGAAAATGTATGCGGAAGAATGAGAAAGAATAGAGGAGGAGAAGGAGGAGGAGAAGAAGAAGAATTCAGTAATGATGTAGTTAAGACAAGTAGGTACCTGAAAATATAAGATTTAATGATTATATCATCTGAAATGTATGTTGTGTGACATTTAGACGTGTAGGTAACACCTTGTTTGTGCTTACTTAGTAAACGAAAATTTAGTTTAATTAATGAGAGATCTTTGGTTTACAGAGGTTATCATAGAGAGCACCACAATCAGATTTTCTATTTTTTGTATAGTTGTAACCACGCCTTTTCTCCTGTTGAATTTTGAACTATACTAAATTGGGTTAAATAAGCTCTTAAAATACATGTAGAAAAATCAGAAAATAATATAGGGGGGTCGAGGAGGATATGATAATGATTTAGAGTAGGTAAATAGATTCTGAAAATATTAGATGGAATGATAACTTATACTAAATCTTCGGTTTTATAGGCTCATTTCCTAAACTACGATTAATTCAGATGAAGGAATCAATAAATACACATACATTTTGAAAATTAAATTTATTTAACTTATTTCGTTACAATAAACATATAAAACTTATATATAGAATTTTTTAAAATATTGCTTACTTTATACAGTGTTGATTTCGTTCCATCAATATTAAAAAATGTTAATGACAAGGAATCTTGAATAAATAATCTCAAAATGTTAATTACATTTAACTAGTTTCTAAACTAAAAGAATTATTCAATAATAACAACCTCCCGCATTTCATTAACCATTGAAATAATTGCGTGTACATTATTTACGTTTCCAGCTAGTTGATCTAGTAAAAGAAAGCGCAATCGATCCACACACAGAAAAACGCTGGTGTCAAATTTGTTGCAGCTCAAATTTCATTGGGCTCCTAATGATCATTTGAGAGAGTTTTCAAGTCTCAAATGTATTCCTCCGAACGTAGGTGCCCATGTGGGCATCTAGGGGAAAGTATCATTTGGAGACTGAATTTTGGCTCATGCAGAGTTGTGGAGTTCTGAACCGCGCCGTCAGCCACCTGAATACCTGTCAAAGAAACTATTCGCTTTGCGATATTAGCCTAAACAATTGTAAATAAAGAAACCAACTGAAACAATATTTACTTAATTTCCAAATTTCTTTCATTTAATAGGGCGTACCAATCACTTAGAATAAAATTATAACTTCCTAATGCAACTTCCAAAAGTTAGGTTAGTCATGCCCGTCGACATTTAAACTAAAGCCGGGATGTATAGAAAAAGTCATGACCGTCTACATACACAATAAGGAATTTTCACTCCAATCACTAGCTCACTTCACTTCGTTGAATACTGAGGAAATAACAATTAACCAAATGCATGGGAATCGGTTAATTTTTGCTCTATTTTTCTAATATCTTCGTAGAAAGTAATTTTTCTGTATAAGTACAATTGAAAAATAATTTTTCTTTTTTAGGGACTATTTAATGTAATAATAAAATGATAATAGTTTTCATTCATGCGTGCGTTAGGGCTGAGCGCTGGTTGTTTACCCTTTGAAGCGCGATTCAAAATTACATTGAAAAACAATTCTTGTAATTTAAATAAATAATTATTAAAATATACACACGAATGTATACAAATTATGTAACTTTTGATTTCAGACAAGAAAAAAATGTATAACATATATATTTCATGAATAACAGTTTATTTTCATTGAATTTGAAAGACTAACTATTATTTCTCAAAATATTTGTTAATAGATACATTTTTTTAAATACCATATGATATTTCAGCAGTTTGATATATAGAAGCTAATTGCAGAATATAATAGTGATAATATTTGAATCATTCTAAAACAAAATTTCAGATTGTTCTTTTCGATTGAGACGTGACAAAACGACGCTTGAAATAAAAAAAAAGAAAGCATAACTACAATGCAATCGTGATAATTTATATATTTATAGGTTATATAATTATATGAATTCCCAGAAAAATACATACAAAATATTAAAAACTTATAAATAATTATTTTCAATCACTTTTCCAAGAAATTTATTTTTAAATTGAATGTTTTGTAAAATATAATTTGCCTGAAATCAAAGTTACGCAACTTGTACATATCCTTGTAGATATTTTAATAATTATTTACTTAAGTTACAAGAATTGTTTTTTAATGTAATTTTGAATCGTGCGCCAAGTGTGGCCAATGAGCGGTCAGCCTTAAGGCAAGCGCAGTAGCTCAGGTTGCCAATATTGGCATCATTGGTCCACAGTACAAACCGGAAAAATAAATCAAATCTGCCGGCAGGAAAAAGTTGGGATATGAAAGCCTCAATAAGGTATTTTCACTTCAACCATCAGCTAACTTCACTTTGTTAAAAGCTGAGGGAGGAAAATGGATCAAAACTTTATTTATGTAATATATTTGTAATTAATCATCATTATTATAATTTTATTATTTCATTAAATACTAATTAAAAAATCAAAACTATTTTTTAACTACACTTATACCGAAAAAATTACCTTTTACGAAGATGTTAGCAAAATAGGGCAAAAATGAACTGAATCCCATACATTTGTTCCCTTATTTTCGCCTCAGCACTCTACGAAGTGAAGTTAGCTGTTTATTGAAGTGAAAATACCTAATAGGCTGTTATATTATCAGTTTGAATGTTCCCGCCGCTATATTTGAAACATTGCAATGTTTCACGAAAGTCTCAATGTTTCATGAAACTTTTCATCAGGCTAAAGTTTCATGCAAATTCATATCCCTACTCATCGCGAAGAACAAATTTCTGTTTTCATTATACAATTGTATTTACCTTATCTTTCATGTATGATACTAGCCACTGCAAGATTAGATATCTAAGATACCTTTAAACTTCCGCAGATAATCTAGTGAAAATTTGTTAGAACGACCAGGCATCAATTTCAATGCAGACGGTCACGACTTAGTTTGTACATGCCGGCTTTGGTGGTTTGAATCTCATATAGTAGGTTTTGACTAACCTAACATTTGGATATTACATCACGCCAAGTACTATTTTTATTCCAAGCCTATTTAGTCGCTGGTAAATGAGAGGGAATAAAAAGTTAGGTAATTATTATTATAACTTACCTGCTTATTAACATCTGTTTCACTCAAATAACGACCGACAAAATGATCTTGACAGGTGACTTACAGTTTGTAGACGACACTTCACGTTGCACTGGATGAGAAAAAACAGTGTCTAAATGATGCTTTTCCCCTAGATTCTCCGAATGAACCTGTGTGGTTCATATTTGTTTCAACTCTATTGAACACCGATTTTAGTGTACATTGGAGGATCGGCGATTTTCTGTGCAAACTTGTTGGGATCTTCCTAGTCATCTAACATTTTCGATTTTGCTTTTATTTTATATTCTAAGGAAAGGTCACTTTCAGCATCATCTTCCTCCTCGTCATCATCTTCCTCCCCAACCTAGTCATTATCATGCTCATTAATATCCTCATCAGCAGCATCATTTTCTATTACGTATAAAGAACCGTCATATTGACCAATTCTTCTTTTGGCTCTACTTTTTGCTTCTTCACAAGTGTTTTCCCTTCATCTTTAGACTTATGAGTAATGCATAATAGATTCCTCAGTGGAGAGAACTGTGGTTTCCATGCTTTCTGAATAGCTTGTTTCTGTTCCATTTTGAAAATCTTATGCTTTCGAGGAATTGCTTTCCTCTCCTTATCAGTCCGACTGTCAGATTCTTGCATTGGTCTTAAAATTCGAGTTACCTTTGAAATTTGATAAAAATCTCTTTCATCCTGCTCATGATTCTTGGCTGAGCAAGAGCATTTCTCATGTCTTTTTAAATCATCAAGTCTTGAGTAAGTTCTGGAACAATTTGAACAAGTGCTAGTCATCTTGCCACTGACACAGTAAAATTGGTTGTTCATGGAATCGGAGCATTTATATCCTCCTCCTCATCTTTCACCCCCCCATCCTCCTCCTCATCCTCCTCATACTCCTCCTCATGTCCATCTTTAGTTTTCAGCTTCATCTAACATGTTAGATGACTGGGAAGATCCCAACAAGTTTGTGGATCGATTGCGCTTTCTTTTACTAGATCAACTAGGTTTAAACTAAATAATGTACACGAAATTATTTCAATTGTTAATGAAATGCGAGAGGTTGGTATTATTGAATAATTCTTTTATTTTAGAAACTAGTTAAATGTAATTAAGATTTTGAGATTATTTATTCAAGATTTCTTGTCATTTATATTTTTAACATTGATGGAACGAAACCACCACTGTACAAAGTAAGCAATAAGTTTTAAAATTCTATACATAAGTTTTATACATTTATTGTAACGAAATAAGTTAAATAAATTTAATTTTCAAAATGTATGTGTATTTATTGATTCCTTCACCTGAATTAATCGTAGTTTAGGAAATCAGCCTATAAGACCGAAGATTTAGTATAAGTTATCATTCCATCTTATTTTCAAAACCTATTTACCAATTCTAAATCATTATTATATCCTCCTCAACCCCCCCCCCCCTATATTATTTTCTGATTTTTCTACCTGTATTTTAAGAGCTTATTTACCTTGCTTTAGTATAGTTCAAGATTCAACAGGAGAAAAAGCGTGGTTACAACTATAAAAAAAGCAGCAAATCTGATTGTGGTGTCCTCTATGATAATGTCAGTAAACCAAAGATCTCTCGTTAATTAAACTAAATTTTCGTTTACTAAGTTAACGTAGTTGAGACAAAAGTATGTTCACGATTCTATTAATAAGAAATCCTTATATATTTAACTGGATTCATCAAGCTCATCACAGAGTGCAGTACAAAGAATGGAGATACACTTAGTACGCACAAACAAGGTGTTACCTACAGTTTCTTAAAATTTTTGTTTTTTTTTGTAATTTTAAAGATGTTGCGCTTCTTTTATTTGCACGGCCCAATGTCACACAATATACAATTCAAATGATATAATCATTAAATCTAATATTTTCAGTACCTACTTGTCTTAACTACATCATTACTCAATTCTTCTTCTCCTTCTCCTCCTCCTCCTCCTCCTCCTCCTCCTCTATTCTTTCTCATTCTTCCACATACATTTTCGATAGTTTACTTACCTTGATTTAAGAGAAATCCTGGCCCCTTTAAATGGGGTTACTTAACTACAATTTAAATCAAACTATTGGTTTTAAGAAAAACCAAGATTTTCAGCTGTTATACATAATAGTGCATTTAAATATACGTATTCAATACTTCACTTTCAATGTCGGATTCAAAGTTTCCTTGTATTAAATTTTAATACTGCTGAATTTATTTTCGTTATTTATGATGCTTTATTTTAATGTTTGAAGTAAGTAAATTTAATCTTTGTTAGCAGATTGCTCTATAATGTGAAAGATGATTTCAAAGTTTCTTAGTCAACTCTAATATTTATGGAGCAGATTTATTTTATTTTGAAATTGTATTTTCTTCATCTCAAATGGCTCATTTGACATCATAGCTATATCAATATAAAATTCTAAATATGTTACAGTGATACAGCATGCAGTGATCTCTTATTTTCGATTAAAAACACTCTTTTAATACATAGCTCTCCATCTCTCTTTCTCCCTAAACTCTTCTCCTCTTTGTTAAAATATTCTACAAGGTACTAAATTATAATCGAAACGTCTAGACACGCTTGAAATGTAATGTTTTTCAGCGTGAAAAATGCAATGCGCCATTTAGAATAAGCTTAAGTTGCTTGCAAATAATTCTTTTCAGAAATTTCGTAGTACAGTTTAATGATGAGCCTTAGTGGATGATTGAAAAAATTTTCAAATATTCCATCACATTAATTTTTTGCATTTTAAAAATTTTTTATTTTAAATCTAACGATTAACAGGTAAAAAACTGACCTTTCTAAATCTGTCTACAGAACTATAGCATAGAGTAATGAAATGTGTGCAGCCTCAGGCTGCCTATGCGTGAATGCTTCTGCGAGCTTAAACGTGAGTAGCTGTTATCTCAAGTCCTCACTCGCTCGCTACTTGATACCAGAATAAAGCGACAAGCATCCCTGAGTATATGGCCTACCATAAGAAATGCTTTTTTAATTCCTTTCTTACCTTTGATTAACTTTAAATATATCTTTTTTTTAATTCTAATTTTTTCTCGTAGATTCTAGACTGCAGAAGAATGTTTTTCACAGGCAGGCATTTTTAGTTAAAGAATCATCTATCAGGAATTTTAAAATTAAATTAATAATCAAAACAGGATGCCATGCATAACCCTCATATCAAATTTCATCTATCCACCTGCATCTTTTGCGCATTAAACAAATAAAGGCAGGTATTTTTAGCTAAAGTATCATCTATCAGGAAGCAATAAATCAAATAAATAGTCAAAACAGGATGCCATACGCAGCTCTCCATATAAAATTTCACATATTCGCCTGCATCTTTTGCGCATTTAACGAACGTCTTATCTGCCAGGAAGCAATAAATCATCCTTGTTTTTCTCACAAAAACCTTGAACCTGTTTACATGCATTCGGCTACAGACTATTGCGCAATCGTGACGTCATCAGGACCCTTCCAGAATGATCTTAAAGCTTAGCACGGACACGAACCCTTTTTCCACAGAAAATTTAGCGCGGACACGAACCACTACAGGTCGAAGCTTCTCGATGTCGGTAAGGTAGGAATTTGCAGTTAGAACCCGCCTTATAAATCTACTAGAGCGCCCCACCGTGGGGACTGGTTGAACCTGATTATATATTTTTTTGAGCGTGCAACTCACGAAACAATAATGTTATAGCATTTCATTAATGGAACAGTAATAACAAAATCACAAGTTTATTTTACTGAAGTCACTTACACAAGAGCTCCGATATAACAGCAGTCTCGGGGGTTATCTCGTACTGACCGTGTTTGTATAAATCGGTGCCCTCAAAACGAAAAGTCAGGGCTGCCAAATTATATTTGAATGCCAAATATAATCCTCAGTACTCACGCACTGCGTTCCTCCCAAGGCGACCGACAGTCGCAACCGCTCACCCCCTGCTGTCCTGAGTAACTGCGTGGGCCACCAGTTCTAAGAATTGGTAAATCGGCAAAGTGCATGTGCACGTTCTGTTTATGGAGGTGACGTACATAGCCTATCCACAAGCTTCAAAAACCAAAGCCATGTAATTGTTTTAATAAACATAAAAATGTGACACAATCGCAATACTAAATTAAACTGTTTGTTATTTCATGTTTCCTATTTTTATAACCTTCTTTTAAGTGTGTATACATACATCCCTAAATACTTAACTATAATTATTCTAACCAATTAGTAGTTGTCCACTACCCGAATACCGAATTAGTAAATATTTAGACTAGTCAAAGTAGGTTAAACTAAGTATTCTAAGTAAACATAGTATTATATTTAACTAAATGCAAACTAAGTATATAGTTAAACTAAGTAGTTTTCTACTCATCGTTAGGGACCGTCATCTCTCCAACTTAATGAGTGTAATTTTACTAATTCAGATTTATAGACCGTGATAAGAATATATTCGTTAAAGTCGAACTTTGAAAAAAGAGGATGCATAATACTAAATGACAGTTTTCAATCGTTTGAACTTTAATTTTAAAAGGTCCATGAAAAATACGGGGAAAGTACAAAGACCGAAAGCGATTTTTTTCTGTGAAATCAGTAAAAATGTAGTGGAAAGTTGAGCAAGGAAAATCATTCTGCTGCAATAAACTATAAGCGTATAGAACGTTGAATGTATTTGTACATTGATAAGCTGCACATAATGGAGAGAAAGGCAAAAGAAAATCGTTAGATTACTTACCAATCATGAGCAGCGCAACAGCGAAGTGATCCCGACCTGTGGCCCTGAGTGCCCCGAGCAGCACCCCAGCCCCTGCGCATACAAGTCCCACGATCCCGACACCGAGGATGGACCAGCGGACTGGAGGCGAACCCAATCCACAGCATTGCTTTGGCACTGCGTCCCTGCAACAAGAAACTCAACCGTAGAGTGACCTACTGACACGTACTCGATCCCACCGTAAACCGGAAAGGTATGCCCCGCAGGTGGAGATCTTGCAGATCTTAAGCAGTAAAAAAAATTTCCGTAAATGCATATGGTGGAATGATGAAGTTTATATATGGTTATTAGCGAGAAGTATAATCTTATAAATAGTCTTATATACTACGACGCTATGTCACTATTACATTTGAGAAAATTATCTCAGTTTAAAGATTTTCCTCATAATTTTCCAAAAAATTACATTTTAAATATGGATTGATTTTTTTTGCAAAATCGGTTTATCCTTAAATGTCACCGACTCCCAGGTTATAGCAGATAAATTTCGAAATGTCGTTCAAATTTATGTTAGTGTAAAGGCATCAGAACAAATAAATTATTGATTTTCCTAAGATGCTCTTTTTAAAGATCACGCAAGAGACAAACTACGTACAATATAATAAGAAAAAGTATATAGTATACAAGCAGAGCAGTATCATCTAGTAAATTCGATATGAATACATATACACCACATTCTGTCTACAATGGCTTATTCGAGCTTACTTGTATGAACGATACTGTACACGCTTCTCACAAGGAACCTTATAATCAGCCTTCCAGATTGGTCGTTTCCGACGCGATGCACATGGATGGCCTCCCCGCCGAGCAAATACCAAGGAAAAGTGAAATTATATTATATACGTGACCGCATTCAAAGAAATGAAATTCCTGTTGGCTACCACCACAGGAGCCCGGGTTTTATAGTTTTAAACGAGTTTCAAAGCAGTAAAAGCTGGTTTAAGTCGTTTTAAGCGTATTTAACAGGGGGGAAAAGTATAATTGAATTTATGAAGGGAAAGTTTCTGTCTCACGGTTTTATCAATCAATTGAGTTGTGAACAATTTAAAAGAGGCGTCCAAGAATATAATGCGCTTATAATTTACATTTTTACAACTTCTGAAATCTATTCTGCTGTAATGAGGAAAAAGTCACGCAAGTGACATGGATATAAATTTCGAAGTTTTTTAGGAACAGTTCTAATTTCCTAAGAACAGTTTCTGAAAATTTCAGACCTAAATATAAAAACGAACAATTTCATTTGTGTAATTTAATTTATATTAATTTATAAATTCGTCACTCGGAGGATTGGAACCCTCGAAAAACTGTTAATTTATCAGTTTCTAAACATAAATCAAGAATATGTAAATGCGAGCATCCATCGAGGTTCAGCAATATAGGATGTATAAAACTTCTAGCCACTTATCAAACCAACTCGAGTCACCCATAGGCGCGCACACACGCATTGCGCCTGTGCGCGGGTCACGTTCAGACGAACCTAGCTACACTGTTAGCAAAATCTGTACGAGGTTTAATATACATGCTTGTGAAGCAAATATGCACTACTGCTACTGAAATATAACATACATTGGTGAAATGAATTTAATATAAATATGTATTAAATTTAATATACAGGTCAGTATAGCAATGTGCGTGAAAACTCAATGTGCTTTAATTTCTTTAAATCTTTTCAAATATTCTCAATTAAATTAATAATATAAAATTCGTGGACTAAATTCTTATTTATTATGAAATTGCAATGTGCGGGTACAATTTTTTTTCCTAATTTAGCTCTAAATAGTCCAAATTTAAGGCGAAGACAGTTAATTGTAGGTTAGGCCTGTTATTTATTTGCTTAATTGAACTTTTCCACTTGAAATTTAATTTTATTTCTGGTTAACAGGAAGAACGTATCATGTTTTATTACACCAAACTCTCGCTTTCAGTCAAGTATCGGGGTTGCCTTCAAATAGCCTTGTCTTGGTCAGCTCCCCTGAGAAACTGATGGAGCCAGGAATTCTATAGGAAAGCTGAGAACGGGGTGACTCGACGCCAGAGTTTGGTGTATTTACAATCGAAAATTATTGCTAAACTTATTTTGAATTTGTGAAAAATGGAATTATCTAATTTTTCCTGTAAGTGATTAACATGAATATATATGAAGTTTAATATAGTCGCCCATAATGGCGATTTCATATACTTGATATATTAATTTTAATACACATGGGTATATTAAATTTAATATTATTTTGAACAGTATACCAGTTACCAGATTTCTTGGGCAAGCTGGTAAGTGCTCTCAGAATCTTTTCTCAATAAATCGAAACATTTTTGTAATTAATCACGTAAAAAAAATGATGAACCGTTTTTTAGAACTTTCTCATAAAAAGCTCCGGAACCTGATTGTCCGTTATCATATTACGCTTTCTTGCAATATAGAGGTTTTGCGATATCATTATGCGATAATTTTTTCCGTGTAATCATTACTATCGTTTCCTGCATGGAAAAAGTACACTGTAAGATGTACAATTTCGAACAGTAAAGCTGAGGTTTAATGCGTATTTACTGTGAAATGAGTAGTTTTCACAGTACTAAATGCAGTGTGAACCAGTAGTCTGAAAGTATACTAGTCGAAATACCATTTGTAACAATACATAAAACAGCGATTACAGTTTGATATTGTAGAGTGGAATATCATTGGTACACACTGTTTAAATTAATGCTCCACATTGTAATGCTTCACTTACAAGCTGGTAGACGTTACATTTTCCCATTGTGAATGAAAAATGGTGAATTATACAGTTTACAACTTGTAAGCTATCCCTCTTCATACTGCGATGGGTAGTGGGATACAAAGTAGATCGTGCCGTTTGAAATAGTAATCCGGTATACCAATATAGGGCCTCACCCCGCAGCAATTTTGCAGTATGAAACTGTAAAATCTCCTTTTTCGTACTGTTGCAAGTGTTAACTGAAAGTGTTAGAGGTACAGTGTGTACCCTGGAAATAAATGTTACTGGGCGAGATTGTAATATCTCCACTTTCAAACAGTGTTATTCGCTGAGCGAGATTTGTTTTATTTTTTTCAATATTAACCCTCTTACCGTACACTTCATTCCAGCACCCATGTACCGTACATCGGTGCAAATTGGGATTTCGCGGTTTCAGCAGCTGATTTAAAAATGAAGAAATGTTCAAAACATATCAAAAGACGTATTTTTTTGGTGTGAAATTTTCCGTACAATACAATTCTGCAATTGAAATTAACAAAAAAGTACATTTTCTTATAAAAAATTGTTTTAAACAAAGTATGTTTTTGAAAAAATGATTTTTTCTTTTGAAAAATCTTTTTTTTTTTGCATTTTAATGAAATTCAAAAAAACTAACGCGATTTATTAGCTAAAACATTTTTTATAAAGAAAAAAAAATATATAAAAGTAATATAATTATACTAAGTATTTTTCCCATGCCCCCGAAGTTACTATATTTCTAAAAAGGGAATTTCGTGCTTTCAGAGTGGACAAGTAAGAGTAAATATATTAAATAACAAGAAAATACCATAAACCATTTATTCATCATAAAAATTATGTCAATGCTTAAAAGATACAAGGAAATGCTAAGTTCTCGGCAAAACGCTCGCATTCAATACATACAGGTGCACGATCGTCGTCACACATTCTGCGCATGCAGTTCGGGCACCTCATGCGTCTTCAACTAGAAACAGCGATTTCACACATGTGACATGTTGACCGTGTATTCTCTCTTATAACACTCAACGCGGCTGGTACGAACTCATCCATCTCTAAAACTTTGTTTATAATTCCTTTGATCGAAGCGCGTAATATAGGTAATCCTAATCGTCGCCGAAGATGCGGTTTCACCAAGCCAAACATTTTATCTACAAGCAAATCAGAATAAAAATTGAATAAATATATACTTTGAGGGAGTTTCATAGAAACTTTGTGATTATAGGTTTCATATATTTTGAAAAAATATTGTTCTTACCACTAAGAATATTGCAATTTTTCCAACTTTTTTGTTACAACTTCCAGTTTTTACAATGTGATGGGAAACTTTTTAATAACTACTTACAAAATAGACAAATTGTCTTTATTCTAGGCTCACTTTATAAATCATATGGAAAGCAATCAATTCCAAGAGGAGAACATTTTTCAGCTCTGGTATAATTGTAATTAAGAGAACTTAATCGGTCATGAAAAAATAGGTGTACGAAAACTTTTGACCGGCAGTGTATGTTTTAAATACACGGTATTCCGTTGAATTTTATATAAAACCGCTAAAAATATATGGTGTATAAAAAATCATTAAATTAGCTATTCATTTACCAACTTACCTTGATTAACAGATACTCCAAATAAACTTCTATCGTCACTGTTCTCGAAAAAATGCTCCTCTTCCAAATCCGACAGAGACGCTGTCACATCCTTCGCACTTCGGAGATTATAAACCCGGGCACTCATTCTGAGATATAAATTATTAAATAATTGTTGTGAATGGATTATTATTAAAAATGAATTACGAAAATGTATACAAATTTTAGCGAAATGAAATTTATTTATCGTGGCTATCGAATGTGAAAAAATGTTTTCTTTGCAATTTATTTCAATAAATATATTAAAATCTATAATTATTGTATGAAAGATTTAATTTACTTACTTTCAATACAAATCCAAGTGCCCAACAGCAAAATTCGCTACTTTCATATTTCGGAGTCGGCAACGATGTTGTACGCACACAAGGAACACTTGTGCAAATATGCACTCACTCGAAGTTTAGTACCTGTTACTTCGGCAGCCAAGCCAAAAATGAAGGCGGACTCAACGACAATAGATGCTAGAGAGGTACCGCATATTTGTCGTAGTAGGGGTATACCTCGAAAAAATTAAAGGGGAAAATGCCAGCAGCTTAAAAATTTTTCTGGTGCAGATTCACACAGATTCAGAACACGACACTGTAAATTGCGTATCTGTCATTTGCAGATTCCGAAAAATAAAACTGAATCGGTTTGCGACTATGTTAATCGGTCATTTTCTCAAGCAGCTTTGAATCTGCCATGTACTGCAATTACGATTTCAAGCAAGGTCACATTGAATCGGTTTCCTTCTTTTTGAATGAGACCGACTTTTTTTAGGTTAAGCTGCCATATTTTACACGATTTTTTAAATTTATAAATTATAGAAAGATTACAAGAAATCATGCGCAAGTAAATAACATTTATTTTGCTATTTACGTTCGAGATGTTGTAAAGGCCTTTGCGGCATATAAGTTGGTCAAAAAAATTAAAACGACTAAAAGTCTTTAAAAACCAATCGGCGGCAATCTGGAATTCCACTGACAGATACGCAATTCAATAGCCCTCGAAACTCATTCAAAAGAATTGAATGGATATTTGTTTCCTGAGCATAAAATCTAAAGCAGATTAATACTCCCAAAAATAATATTAATTTAAAAAGTCCAATAATATGCTAAAATTCCAAAATGAATATTTGCAATCTCTTTAAAATCGAATCAATTAAAGAAAAACTAATTGAAAGGAAAATTAGTCACTCACTATCACTAACTATTTAATAGTGAGTACTTATTAGTCAAACTTCAGTTCGATTTCAATTTTAGTGTATGTCATTACACTAATAATAAAATATGTTCAATATTTTATCCAACTTTTTGTCTAATTCTAATTGATTTATTTTGCATTGTATGAAAAGTATGTTAGAGTAAATAAGAAGGGGAATGGATATTTTAAAATTTATTTATGAGAAATTAAAAAAGAACTAGGTTTACAAAGAAAAATTTCTATGGATTTCTATCACTTACATACGAAAATATTTTTGAACGAAAAGAAATATTCTTTGAATCTCATTTTAAAGTATTTTATTTTTTAACAGATGTAGCTAATAAAAACTAAGAAATTTTAATACCAGGTGTATACATATGAAACCGGTATTTTTTCAAGAAAAAAACACATTTATTTCAAGAGAATGATAACAAATATTTTATTCAAAGTATGCGC
>NC_046660.1:116893433-116902377 GCF_010883055.1 Belonocnema kinseyi | reverse complement strand
GTTTGGTATTGGATATTGTTGACAGATGACAATACGCCAATTAGCACAAATGGTAAGTTCCGACAGTGCCTACAAGTG
This sequence comes from Belonocnema kinseyi, assembly GCF_010883055.1. Lineage (NCBI taxonomy): Eukaryota > Metazoa > Arthropoda > Insecta > Hymenoptera > Cynipidae > Belonocnema > Belonocnema kinseyi. Next base: position 116,902,299 of record NC_046660.1, on the reverse strand, counting down.
TGCCTACTGGCCGCTAAATGGCAAAAAAAAAAATAATAAAAATGGCAATTTAAAGAATAGGAAAAATAAAAAAATGGATGCAATATCTTCTTTTATAACTAACAAAATGGATTTTTGGACTCCAATTACAATTCATTTTTTATATGTATGTTTCAATTTATTTTAGAGAAAAATATTTATCTTACTCATATTATTAATCTTCCAGCACTTATAAAACTCACAGAAAGTAACTGTCTACTGAACTTTTGACACGAATATACAGTAACAAATTTGAAGCAAATTCACATTAAATTAAATATTCTTAAAATGAAACATATTTAAATGAGATAGTTATAAAATAAAATTTAAATGAAACATTATAAAAAAAATTCGACGTTGAAGTAACAAAATGAAATATCACTTGGGGCACCACCAATTTTTGGCCCGGTCCTGGTCGTTTCTCAAAAGTGGTGAGAATTTTGATGGTTAGTAAATAAGGACGATTTCGACTGATATACCCAGCGTGCGACATTATGCATTAGGGAATTGCGTTGTATATAGTAGTGATAAGTTAGGTTATAGAATTAGGTATGTGTGCTTTAGATCATTGAAGAATACGTTTCTCGTGTGTCAACTTTGTGAACTTTATGATGCAACTGGCTCAAGGTATATGCCTCTCAGGGCCCAACTTTGACTTTTGCTCGTTGATACGAGAGATTTCCAATGCGAAACTATAATTTTTGCTCCCAGAAGGAGCAAGGATTACTGAGCGAGGTCCGTTCACCTCCATCATATCATATTCAAGGTCATTTGAAGGTCAACGGACCTCGAAATAAAAAATCAGCGACCCCAAAAAGCTATATACGTATTTTTCTGGATTTTTCTATCGGATTGTTTGCAGTTTGCCTTCACATGGCCCTGAATCTAATGTGATGGAGGTCAACGGACCTTGGATTCGAAATCAGCGACCCCAAAAACCTATATATGTATTTTTCTTGATTTTTTATATTGGGTTTTTTTCCCAAGCACACTGCATAGAAGCGTTGAAGTTTTCAATTTTTTAAAAGGTGCTTGGGGTGAATAGGGGGGATGAGGGTGGTCCATTTAATGTGGAATTGACATCTTATTATTAGTTGATGCTGTAGGAATTTTTTCGAATTTTTTGGGCCAAATCTAAATTGGGCCAAAAACCGTCCTTAGATAACAACATCTAACAAAAACTCCTGTATAACAACATCTCATACTTAATTCGAAAAAAAAATTTTCAGTGACATTACTCTCTCATTCTAAATCGTTTTTATGAGGAAATGATAATAGTGTAAAGTTTCCTTTCAGAGTTCAAATCATTCATTTGTAAATGTTACTTTTCCCTGTTTTCAAGTTACGATGTGCGTTTTTTATGCAATGAAGGTCCCCATGCATCAGTTTAATTAAAGGCGATGTTCATTTTTCTCAGCTTTATATGTAGGACACATCGACTGCCCATGAGTAACACACAAATCACTTTCACAGCATGTTATGAACATTAGGTTTAATGTTGGCAGAGAAATAAAATAGATTGGTTTATATCAAAATTCCTCTATTTAAAGCGATATGCGTTTACATATATAACGGTGAAGATGAGATTTACAAAGTGATGAAATTTACATGTGTGGTGAAATTAAATGCTTCCTTCCTTTGCGTGCCGTTCATGAAAGCCAAGGAAATGAAATAAGCACTCACTGAAAATCATTTGTGGATTCCTTTACTTCTTCCTGCCCGCGGTTGTCTAATTAGTTTATCTGCGGTTCGATATTTAACTCAACTATAATCTAACATGCAAGACAAGTATTTATTTCAAGACCATTGGGAAATGGCCATTAGTTAACTAAAACACGTAAATTAAAATTCTTTCAACATTTGTTAATCAGCAAAATTATGTTTCAATTAAAATAGGAAAAATGTTTCGAGATTATTAAATTTATGAAAGTAAATGCGTTGAGAAAGTTAAAAAATGGCCTGCATTAGAAGTGAAATAGATAGAAATGTAAAGGATGAAGTACTGCTAGAAGCGAGACAAAAAATTCTTTCACTTTAGTCAAAGAGAAAAAAAGTAACGGAAATAACAGCAGAGTAAGGTGGATTCAGAACAGTGAAAGTAATTCTCATATCATTCAAGTTCAATCATCTTTTTTATTAGCTCCTTATTTTGAAACAAAAATATTTTTAACATTTATTCACACTGGTAGACAACCGTTAAACATTTAGTAGTATTTATTTAGGCCGTGTCTATATTAGTCTTCTAGCTTTTTACGAAGACGAATAGCAATGATCTTGTAACCTTGATTCGTCTAGACTATTCGTCGAAAAAGCTGGACGACTTTGATTAATTTTGTCTCGTCGTCACAAATTATACTTTCAGTATGGGATTTTATAGAAAAATATATTTATTCACTTAGTCGAACTAAGACCCTGAAACATCATAAATACGAACATCCCGCACCCCTTTAGTTAAAAATTTTTCTTTTATTCTTCAATGAGCAGCGCGAATTGTCAGTTCTAGCTTAAAACCTTATCAAACCTGAAAATCCATAGTACCTAAAATTCGTCCAAGTTTCATGATAACTCTTTTACTTTGCAAGTTATTAAATATAAATTGATTAAAAAAGCAGATTAAAAAATTTATGTCAGTAATGAGCGTTGTAATTTGAGATTAGGTACTAATTCTGGAATGCATACATTTAACGTAAAAAAGTATAATAAAAGTGTATAAAAATTACAAAAAAGTTTTAACATACTAGGTATGTTCATATATGGACTGCATACCAGAAAAGATAGCATCCATAAAAACCGAAATCCTCCCTCCCTCCCTTTATACCACTATTTCTTCTCAGCATCGTTACTATTGCGCTGACGGGCACTTGAAAAATCAGAAGTTCTATAAAAACGTTCTAAACATGATACATTGAGTGTAAGATGACATTTCCAAAAAGGAAAAGACGAACCTTAAGGCCATGTGACGAGTAGGTCACGTGACCAGATTCCTACCTTATCACTACTTTTTTTATTTCCTAACTTATTTCCACACGAGGGGCCACATCGAGTTGAAAATTGGAGATAATAAATAATAAGCACTAAGAAAGGTTAGTCTGGTCCTAAATTTTAATAATTATGAAAAAAGCAAAAAAAAAATTTTACAAACAAAACTTTTTTCATAATTATACAAATTTAGGACCAAACCCACCTTTCCTTAATGCTTCCTATTTAAGTATTTAGTATCCCATATTTTCAACTCGATGTGGCGCTTTGTGTGAAAATAAGTTAGGAAATAAAAAAAATTAAGATAAGGTAGGAATCTGGTCACGTGACCCACTCATCACATGGCCTTAAGAGGTGCTTTGACCATTTAAATACAGTTTACATCAAAAGCATTGAAAAACAAGCAAGGTAAAGATAATAAAGGAACCTAATAATGGTTGAGTATTGAGCTGTTACACTGTTAAAAATGTTTGCAATTTTAATATACATTTACTATGCATTTGCATAGTAAATCTAAGAACTTGGTCTATATAATAGCTATTAAGAGGCTGCGTAGTAAATTTAATATACATGTATATTAATCAATTCTTAGAAGAGCCAGGTAATTTTACTTTACACAAATTAAAAATAATTTTGGCAGTAATGTTCAATTCTAAATAATAAAGCATTATATTTGTTTGTAGTTGAACATAAATTACACTGGGTTTCAAATGGATACGTTCAATTAAGTAAATAATTAAGACACCTAACCTAAAAGCAGCAGTACTCACTTAAAAATTCTGACATTGAGAGTAAATTTTCATGAAAACCCCACCTGTACGTTGCAATTTGACTATAAATAAGAATTGAGTCAATAAATTGTAGGATATTCTTTTAGTTTCAAATGTTTAACAAGATTTGAATACATCAAAGAACTTTAAAATTTTATGCACTCTATTTTACTATACACGTATATTATTTTACAAGATAATGGTATAATAAATTTACTACACGTATATGCATATTGCTTCCATTACATTTATAGTAAAATCGCTATAGAAATTTCTAACAGTGTAGCTCTTCATAGTGTTTCGTGGCTTAATGACTTCAGTATAACCCTTGATTATTATTTGCTTGACGTACAGTAACAATGTGAATGTCCTAGGTGTATACCTCAACTGGGTATATATATTTTTTTACTTTGTGGAAAATAAGTTCATCTGGTTCATTATCATGAATGTAAATGAAATTTAACATATGACGCTCCTAATGGCGATTTCATATGCTTGAGGTATTAATTTCAATATACATTGGTATTTTAAATTTAATACTACTTTCAACAGTACATGTAAAAAAACGATTTTTTGAAAATTTTACTTTAGACGCCATCCTTAATTCCTTAACATCCTTAATTTGAGTGGATAATAATAAAAATAATGCCACCTTAAGACGGCAGAGAACGCCATAGTTAAGGGTGTTAAAAAAGTTAACAAACAAAACTGTTTAAACAAATCATTATTATTGTTTATAACTATCTTCTATAGTAATACAAGATAGTGGCGGTTTATTCTTACATTTTCCCCTTTTTGTGCACTTTGTGCTTAGAGTGAGCTAATAATTAATGAAATTTAGCAAAAATCCTCTTTTTTAACAAATGATTATTGCTTATAACTAGCTTCACCTATATTAATGCTAGATAGTTTCGTTTTTTTTCTGAAATTCTTAACTTTTTGTCCACTTTTCACTTAGTGAGGTAATAACTAATGTAAGTGAATAAAAACTATTGTATAAACAATTTATCATTTTTTATAACTCTCTTCTCTTAGGTAATTTCTAGAAACTTGCAGGTTTTTTGAAAATTTTTACCTTTGCTTAGGCGTTTATTTAGGACCAAATAATAAATCAAGATTAAAGAGAATAATTTTCTTAAATAATCTGTTCCTCTTTTGGGAAAATATTTTTCTGAAGTAAAAAAGATACTAGTACAATGGATATCTGACTTTAATTCCCTTTTTACTAGAGACGAAGGTCAGAAATAATATTTACAAGTGATAAGAGTACCAAAAGCCATCGTGCAAGAACTAGTCCGACGCTCGAACACGCGTAAAAGTATTGTTTACGCACCTCAAAAGTAGAAAATGTTCAAAATTTAAAAACCAATGTAAAAAAAGTAGAATTGCAGAGAATACGAAAAATAAAACGTTTTCCTATTAGATTTTTTTGTCAAACGTTTATTTTTAATATCAACAGCGAAATATCGAATCAAAGGTTCTCTCTGATTTAATTAAGTTTTAAAACTTAAATCGTGCTAACTCAGCTAAATATTATTGGAATGCGTTCAAATTTATAGGACTTATTCAAAATACTATGCTTAAGAATTCATGGAAAATTTAAAAATCGCTTATTGTTTAATCAGGTCTAATTGCAAAATGAGGTAAGTCGGTAATTGTGTTTTCTTGGTTTCGCCGGTAAAAAGTATGTAGGTAACTTCAAGTTTCAAACCACTTCCAGTGAGTGATTTGTTCAAAAATGTTGAATGAAGTTTTTTGGAAAATCTCATATCGATTCGTGAGAAATTGACTGAGATATTCATATTTGGAAAAAGTACTCGACGTCTCTCCGCGCCTTTAAGGTTAAATAATGCGTCACGAGGACTGCTCCGTCAGGCAGCCTTCTCGCGTTACCTAGATACTTTTTACCGGCGAAACCAAGAAAACACAATTATCGACTTACCTCATTTTGCAATTAAATATTATTAAAGAATGAGCGATTTTTAACTTTTCTACAAATCATTAGGGATCGATATAGTATTTTAAATAAGTCCTATACATTTGAACTCATTTCAGTAATATTTAGCCGAGTTAGAACGATTTACGTTTTAAAACTTAATTAAATCAGAAAGAAACTTTTATTCGATATTTCGCTTGTATTATTAAAAATAAACGTTTGACAACAAAAATTTCATAGGGAAAAATGTTATTTCCTTATTCTCTACAAATGTACGTTTTTAAAAATTGATTTTTAAATTTTGGAAATGGTCTACTATTAATAATTAACAAAAATCATTTTTTCGTGATTTGCAACGATTAGCTAATTTTTGACGCATAGATTTTGTATAATAAGTAACAATAAGTTAAGAATAGCTGATGATTGTCAATTATTTATACAATTTTTATAAACAAATGCACATTTTGACCATTTTATGATGAAAAGGCTAGATTTTTTTGCGAAATCAACTTAAAATGTTTTTCCTAAGACTCCTTGCCATCATATTTTTATAGTGACCAAACAATGTTAATTATTTTAACATTTTTATAAACAAATGCACATTTTGAGCATTTTATTATGAGAAGGCTTGATTTTTTTGCGAAATCAACTTAAAAAGTTTTGCCTAAGAATCCTTACTATCATATTTTCCATAGTAACTAAAAAATGTTAATTATTTATACAATTTTTATAAATAAATGCACATTTGCCCATTTTTTTATGAAAGACTTGAGTTTTTCAGAATTAACTTTAAATGTTTAGCAAAAGACTTTCCGTGTGGAAATAATTCATGGAGCTATACTGTTCCACCCTAGACCACCACGAATCTATACTGGCGCTATCTCGAGAAACTATGCTGGGGCAGTGCGCAAATGTAACGCTCCAATTGACTAGCCGCTATCTGCAACAGCGGTACTGGCGCGTTCTAGTGAATCTAGTCAAATCTAGTAGATCTAGATGCGACCTAGATTGCAAATTTAATACTTATTTTTATAATTATATCATTCCTGGCATAAAAGCACTACAAGCTACATTGAGAATATTAACAAATTCCAGATTTCTGTAAGAAAAATGGATTGTAGCTCGTATGTGCTTTTTTGACAGAATGTTTCCAAATGCTATTGATAGAAAAGTAAATGTCAATTGTAAATGTTTTGGAAACAGGAGCTAACCTCAAAATTGAATTCTCATTTTACTCCATATATATTAGAATTTCACCTTTTTTAAATCATTAGGGTCTATTCCTGCATTGAATCAAATTTTTATTCGAGGTGAAAAATTGTTTAATTTCAATAGCTTTTATGTGAGATGTTTTTTTTTTCAAATGCTGGGGTTAGAATAAAAAAACACCTTATACAAAAACTATTGGAATTAGCCAATGTTCTACTCCGAATAAAGATTTAATTGAAAATAGGACTAAGCCCTGTTTATCTAGAAAATATGTAATTCTAGTATTTATGGAGTAAAATGAGAAAATCCAGTTTTGAGGTTGTGTCTTGATTCCAACGCCCTTACGTCGAAAAAAGATCTGGAAAACTTTAAACATCGTGGTCGCGAAACGAAAAGTATTCACACTGAATGGCGGCCTGGCAAACATCTGATTCTTGCAATCGGATTCCGGTCATTGTTGCCAACTTTTTTGGTAGCAGTTTTGAAATTGCATTGCATGATGAAAGTTGAGTGCTGTTGGTAGCACTGCATAATATTTGAGGTTAGGAAATATGTCATTTTAATGTAGATGCGTACTGGATACATGCCATACGAGAAGGAAAATTACTTTCCTAGAAAGCCTAACGATAAAATGTCTTTATTTAGCAATCATTTTTTAGATTAGCTTTGTTTTTGATTCAATAGTTTACCAATAAACAATGTATAGTGCGTCAGATCAATCGATTTTCAGTGATGAATTAAATTAACAAATCTGCGCTATGAGAAAGCACTGAGAACACAGGCAACTTTATTTCTTCTATTTTCTTTGATTTGAGCACTGCAATAAATGTAATTTGTTATCTTTTATTAATTAGTTTTGAAATGACGCCTTCTTTTTCAAAGTCCAAATAGAAGTACTTTCTAGAACCAAGCTAGATTTTAGCCGGAATTATTATTTTAATGTGGTGTGTAATTCTGGCTAGCGACATTAGTGGGTCTACATAGAACTAGCAAAAAGAGCGCCAATCTAATTCAGCGTGAACAGACAGCCACGACTAATCCAGTAGTGGCGCTAGAATAATTCCAGCCTGCTAGGAATTATTTCCACACGGGTCCTTGCTATCATGTTTTTCATAGTGACCAAAAAATGTTAATTCTATAAACAATTTTTATAAAGAAATTCTCATTTTGACCATTTTATGATGAAAAACTTTGTTTTTTTTGCGAAATAAGCTTAAAATGTTTTGCCTAAGACACCTTGCTATGATATTTTTCATAGTAACCAAAAAATGTTAATTATTTAAACAATGGTTTCCATGATTGTAGATAAATGACTCAGCTTTATAGGTTTGTAGGTTTTAACTTGATAGGTTCAAAGATTTTGGGTTTCAAGTTTACAGGTTTAAGGTTAATGAGTTACGAAATGTATGGGTCATATGTTCTACATTTGACTGATTTATTAGACGCTTGGATTTTATTGGTTTCAAGTGTAATTGATTTTGGTTCAGGATTGTTTTGTTTTGGGGTTTATAAATGTGGAGTTTACGAGAACATGGATGATGCATGCATTTGAAGTTTAAGTAGTTTTTATGTAATTACATATATTTTTTTATGCATAATGCGCTGAAGCTTGAACCAAAAATTTCTGTGTAAATAAAACCAAGTTTGCACCGTGTGAACTTTTACCAGAAGTTTCTCCAAACATTAAAAAAAAAGTACGATTCATGAAGAATTTTTGTTCATTTTCGGCAAAAAAATGCTTGCTGTCATATATCAGGTCAATATAAAAAATATGACAGCAAGGATTCTTTTTTAAGATATTTTGCATTGATTCCGAAAAAAATTAAACCTATTTATGAAAAAATGGTCAAAATGTGTATTTGTTTATGAAAATCATTTAAATAATTATCATTTTATATCACTATTACAAATATGATAGAAGAGCTTCTTATGCAAGATGTTTCGAATTAATTTC
>NC_046660.1:116892516-116893333 GCF_010883055.1 Belonocnema kinseyi | reverse complement strand
GTGTATTTGTTTATGAAAATCATTTAAATAATTATCATTTTATATCACTATTACAAATATGATAGAAGAGCTTCTTATGCAAGATGTTTCGAATTAATTTCGCAAAAAAATCAAGCCTGTTATTGAAAAAAATGGGCAAAATGCGCATTTGTTTATATAAAAATATGATAGCAAGGATCCTTAGGAAAAATATTTGAAGCTGATTCCGTAAAAATCAAGCCTTTTTATCAAAAAATGGTCAAAATGTGCATTTGTTTAAAAAAGGTTGTTTAAATAATTGACAATCATTAGCTATTCCTAACTGATTGTTACTTATTATACAAAAGCTATTGGTCAAAATTAGCTAATCATTGCAAGTCACGAAAAAATTACTTTTGTTAATTAATTTGTTTATAACATTATTGAAAATTTTTTGTTACTTTACCCCACTAATAAATTGTTAGTAGTTAGTTTTTACATTGATTTATAACCTTTTTTAATGAATTTCAAAGTCTTAAAAGAAATTGTATCTTGGAAAAGTATAGCAACAAAAAGTTATAAGTTTTTTGTTAAATAACAAATTTCCGTTAAATCAAAATCAAAATTTCACAGTTAAATGTTACACCTGGAAGCCTTACGGTCAATTCAAAGAATAAAAAATAAAAATCCATTAAGAATTGCACTGTCAGTGCATTTTTGTCCAAAAAATGTGCTTTTCTCCCACTTTGCAGCGGCTTAATTTCCTGACTGCAAGTAAGTCTATACTTACTTCTTGTTGATGTTCATGTATGAGGGTAGTTCAATAAGTCCTTAGAATGGCCAACAGATGGCGCGCGAA
>NC_046660.1:116892169-116892506 GCF_010883055.1 Belonocnema kinseyi | reverse complement strand
TCATCTGTTTTCATTCAGCACCACTCCCGACTAGATATATGGTGCAGTGACAGTCCACATCTTCTGAGTTTACGTGTTTTTATAACCAATTGAAAAAAAAAATTGTTCTTTAAAAAAATGGAAAAAAACGAGTTCAGAGCGGTAATCAAACATTTTCATTTAAAGGGTTTAACTCCATATGAGATAAAAAATGAAATGGACTCAGTACATGGCACATCTGCCCCTGCCTTAGCAACGTGGTCGTACATCAATAAGTGACGAACCACGTTCAGGAAGGCCCGTAGAAGCAAGTACTCCCGAAATCATCAATAAAATCCACGATATGGTGTTAAAGGAT
>NC_046660.1:116890977-116892069 GCF_010883055.1 Belonocnema kinseyi | reverse complement strand
GAAAGTTTTTCTCTTGTGCTTTCTTAATCCGGGCTTTCAGGAGTGAGTACTGGAGATAGATTAGATTTGATGCATTTTGCTCACCCCTAATACTGAAGTCAAATCCGAGTGCTTCAGCAGCCTCCTCCGCTGCGTTGTAGAGAAACGCTCCTTTGCCTACTTGTTTGTGATTCCTGACCATTTTAAGAAGAGGGTCTCTTCCATTTGCAACTCGATGTGCTGTACCCAGAATAATCCTGTTGTGAAGACATTTAAGACTCAATATTCCGCAACTACCTTGACGGCGTGAGATGTACAGTCGCGGAACGTAAGACTTAAGATGCATGCTTTTGTTCATGTGCATAACCTTTCTTGTCCCGATATCAAGGGATCTGAGCTCGTTCTTCGTCCATGGAACTACTCCAAATGAATAGAGTACTACCGGGACGGCAAGCATGTTCGATGCAGATGCTTTGCTTCTCGCCGACAGTTCGGAAGATCAAATCTGTCGGATAAGACGTTTGTATCTGCTTCGGAGAGTATCCTTTATAGATGTCACATCCTGAATGTGGCTCTGTGGCACGCCCAGGTATGTATAAGTCGTTCCAGCGCAAAGGTGTCGTATAGCGCTTCTATCAACGAGCTCAGGATCTTCAGGGATGCCATTAAGTTTTCCTCGTTTCAAATAAACCTTGGCGCATTTGTCTAACCCAAATTCCATTCCAATTTCCTTAGTATATCGTTCGACAATCCCTAGATCTAGATGTAGTTGCTCTTTGTTTTTAGCATAGATCTTAAGATCGTCCATGTAAAATACATGAGTGACCTTGTACTTTCGATCTGCAGTTTTGCCGCACAAGTACCCGTCGGAATGGCGAAGTGCTAGAGATAGTGGTAATAATGTAAGGCAAAAGAGAAGTGGGCTCATGGGGTCGCCCTGAAAGACACCTCTCTGAAAGGTGACCTTGTTAGTCGTCACACGATTTTTTCCAGATGAGATAGTAAATCTGATTTTCCAAAGCGGCATCAATTTCTCTATGCACCTAACTATTTGCGGATGAACCTTTAAGATTTCCAAAAGACAGATGATAAGTCTATGGGAGGTCGAATCGA
>NC_046660.1:116888513-116890877 GCF_010883055.1 Belonocnema kinseyi | reverse complement strand
AACACCCTTCCTCAACGATGAACCATGAATGTCCTTTAAACAACGATGAAATTTTAATGTTCTTTAAATTAAACCGCACTGTTTTCGAAAAACTGATAACATTACATTATTTAAAGGTTTTGTTAACATGTCCGCTAACATAAATTCTGTTGGGCAATATTCAAAAACACTTTTCCTTACGCTTTTAAATCTCTAACATAATAAAATTTAGTAGATAGATGTTTGGTTCTATTACTGAATTTTCTGTTTTCTATCAACTTTAAACGACCTTGATTATTCTCAAAAATTTTTGTTGAAGTTTGTTCACCTTGTTCACCTTGTGTCTTGGTTCTTGCAAGTCCAGCTTATTGTTTCCCCATGGAACTTAAATGAAAACCCACTGTTTGATTTCCTATCTTCTCGATTTTGAACCCAATCTGAGCATATCCAACTAGTGATTCCTTACCTACACAATCAACGTCTCCCGGTTTGAGCTTCAATTCCTTCGTTCCCTTGAAATATCTTGCAATTAACTTTTCTCCGTTACAATCTGTCTCAGTCGCTCCCACTTTGTACTGGCTTAAGATTGATACACTTGCTGCAATGTCTGGCCTCGTGTTGACTGCGATGTGCAATAGTTTCCCAATAAGCTTCCAATAAGAGTTGTTATATTCCATAGGCTCTTTATCTTCTCTTGCCTTCACGTATCCAGCATCTAATGGAACTTTTGATGGTTTTGCGTCCTGCAATCCAGTTTTCTTTAGCATTTTTTTCTATGTACTGTCCCTAGTTTATGCTGAAAATGCCATCCTTATCCTGATTGATTTGAAATCCAAGATAGTATGTTAGTTTTCCTAACTTGGTTAACTGAAAACTTTTTCCTAAGTCCTTTTCAGTTTGCATAATTGCACCTTTATCTTCGCTAGCAGTAATCAAATCGTCGACATAACTAATTAAATAGATTTTACCTTTTCGAGTTTCTTTGATATGCAAGCAAGGATCGGCTTTACCTTAAGTAAATCCAAGTTTCTGTAAAAAAACATTTAATTTTTCGTTCCAAGCTTTCGCGGCCTTCTTTAAACCGTAAATTGCTTTATTTAACTAGCACACTAAATGCTCTTTGCTTTGAACTTCAAAACCGGCTGGTTGTTTCATTAAAACGATTTCTTTTAACTCTCCATTTAAAAATGCGATTTTAACGTCATACTGATACACTTTATATTTTTGTTTGTCTGCGATATTAAGAAAGGTGCGGAATGTACTTGCTCTCACGATAGGAGCAAAGACTTCGTCGTAGTCGACTCCATACTTTTGTGAGAAGCCTTGAGCAACCAACCTTGCCTTGTGTTTGGTTACAATCCCTTCGGCATTTGTTTTTAATTAAAAAACGCATTTGCAACGAATTACCTTCAAATTTGCTGGTGGTTCAATTCAATTCCAGTTTCCGTTTTCCTTGAATAACTCCATCCCTTCTTCCTCTGCTGCTTTCCATTAGGAACTGCTCGATGACGTAATTGCTTCCTGCAAATTGGTCGGTTCTCTATCTGTTTCTGAAGCTATATCTGCCATAAACATAGAGGGGGTATTCCTAAATTACACCTTGCAGAATGCCTGGCTGGAATTTGTGGGCGTTCTTCCGCTACTTCACTTTCTTCCATTGATGAATTTTTATTAGAACTCAGTGTGTCCTTGAATTCGTTTTCTTGAATAAAAAATTCCTTCGATTTCCTGATCTCTTTCTTCTGCTTCCTTCGTTTCTTCAGATGCTTTAGATAGTACTTGAATGATTACTTCAGTAAACTTTTGCCTTTACTGATATTTTTCTTTGGATCTTGATTTCCTGATACCGGTGCAATCCTTGGAAAATACATCTCGACTGATTGTGATCTTACATGTACTTGTATTCAGCAACCGAAATCCTTTACAAGTTTCTGAGTATCCGATGAATGTGAATTCCTCAGCTATCTCCAGTTTCCCTCGTTGCTCCTTTGGTATGTTTACGAGAACTTTGCATCCGAAAACGTGTAAGATCACGACATTTGGTTTCTCTGAATGCCATAATTTGTACGGTGTCTTCATTCGGCACTCTATAGGAAGTCGATTCTGCAAATGATTTGCTGTATTTACAGTTTCTCCCCAATACTTTTTGTCCATTCCAGCGTCGATCAGCATGCACCTTGCCATTTCTAGCAGAGACTTGTTCTTTCGTTCTGCTACTCCATTCTGTTGGGCCGAGTAAGCGACTTATGTTGCATCAAGTGAACTACTGAATATCGGCTATAATCATCAATAATTGTGGGTCCGGATGCAATAAGGGCACATAAAATTTTTTCGTGCGAAAACGAAGTCCCCTGGAGGCTTTAGAAAAAATTTTCGAATTTTAAT
>NC_046660.1:116883989-116888413 GCF_010883055.1 Belonocnema kinseyi | reverse complement strand
TGTTATCAGTTTTTCGAAAACAGTGCGGTTTAATTTAAAGAACATTAAAATTTCATCGTTGTTTAAAGGACATTCATGGTTCATCGTTGAGGAAGGGTGTTGGAAGAGCAGCGGTGAAAATTTTGATATTAGTACTAGAATATATTTTTTAAGAAATAAGAAATACACAAGACATTTAGGTGTAAAGGAACGCAAAGGGTATTGAGGGAGTTTCGTCAAGCAGGCGAAAAATTCAGTCAGTCTAAGTCTGACTATTGACGCGTAAGGTTCAGCTCACTTAAAGTAAAGTATTTCGGAACTGTCTTTTTCGTTCATGTAACATTATTACGTGAATATATATACCACATGGAGAAAAATAGATGGTCAGCCTGAAAAGTTAGAGTGACAGACTGACTACATTTGAGTTTTGACTATGGAACAGCCCCCTAGATAGTTGGTAATACCATCCGTGGAGTGTCAAAATTTGAATGACAGGTTCACTATCCGAGAATGTCAAGCTTACGAGTCTTGTGTGTCAAAATTTAAAGGCTAGGTTCACTATCTCAGAGTGTAAAGTTTACGATCCTGGGAGTGTGTACTCGATTATTTTAGAGTCTCAACTTGAAAATCCAAGAATATTCATGTAGAGTATAGAACATGATTAAATCCATGATGTTCATATACTCAAAATGATTATCTCTGTTAGTCAAAACAACTATCGCTAATAATCAAAACGACTATTTTTTATAATTGAACACACTATCTCACGAAGTCAAATCTTTTTTTAATTATTAAAAAAAACTAAAAAATTAATTTCGCCACATAGAAAAAACATTACCTGATGTGGGTACACTTCTAATTACATTTAGGCTGTGTTATTGAAACCCCATGGTAGTTTTTTAATAAAACGGAATGTGTAACTGGAAATACCGACATTACGCGATGTTTTTGGTATGTGGCCAAATTAATTATGTTTTTAAAAATATGTAAAATATTAATCAATGGATTAAATAAGTGAACTAAAAATTTTTAATAAAAAATATGTATGTTTTATTTGGATACATAACTAATAGCAAAAATGTACCCAATATATATTTTGAAAGTTGCACAAAATTAAACGAAACGAGAGAAATTGCGTATATTTAAGTTAAACAAAAAAAAAAACGTTTTTATATATAATTTATTTATTCTAGCGCTCATACAGTTGCAAAACACTAAATATTATATATTAGCAGATAGAAATTTGATTAACAATAGAATTAAATAACTCCTACGCAATAACAAAATGTTTACAAAATCATTTTTTTATTTTTCAAGCACTTATACAAAAAAAAGAAAAGAAAAATGGATCTCGGGTAAAACTTACACATTTTTTTCGAATAATTTTGAAAGATGTATACAATCACAGATCCAATTAGGTGCAATTAGAATTTAAGTTGAAAGTTGAAGTTGAAAGACGAATTTAGAAAAACAAAAAATTCAACCAGTTACACAAAATGACCAAATAGATCAACTTTTCAGTAAGGGAGACAAATTTTCCAAAAAATACTTGAAGATTTAATTAAATAGTCACATTTTTAACACAATAAGATAAATTTTTCCGAGAACAGTTGAACTTGTAGCAAAAATGTTACTTGTCAACAAAGAAGGATAAATTTTTAAACAAGAAATATGACTTTTTTACCGTGGAAGGTAAATTTTCAAAAAAAAAGAGTAAAGTTTTTAAGCTGAAAAACCGAATGTTTTGGAAAACAATGGACGTTTTAATCGGAAAAACTGAATTTTTAACAAGATTGTTAAATTCCCAACCAAAAAGTTGAAGTTTCAACAAACAAGAATAATTTTCTACAAAAAGACGACTTTTTCACAAATTATGTGAATTTTCTATCACAAAATTAAATGTTCGCCTAAAAACTTGAATTTTCTACAAACAAGATGAACGTTCTGCACAAAAAGACTTTTCAACAAAATACATGAATTTTCTACCAAACAGTTAAATTTTCAACTTATACAATGCACAGGATGAAGTTTTAATCAAAAATGGAATAGTTAAATTTTCAGATCAAAACTCTGATAAAGAAAACTTTGAAAGAAATTTTTAAAAAAAATTTTTTAAATTAAAAAAAAATTGAACATTCGATCAAGAAGATTAATTTCTCATCAAAAAAGGCAAATTTCCAACTTTTCTAATAAACAGAATAAAATTTTTATAAATTACTGGATACATTTTTGAGATAAAAAAAATCATTTCTTACTGTACATAAATTAATTTTCTATAAAGTTAATAAAATAAAAAAATGAATTTTAAACAAGAGGATTAATTTTCTGCCAAAACAGAACCATTTTGAACAAAGTACATACATTAAAAAAAAATTAATCAAATTTTAAAGCCAAAAAGAGGAGTTATCTATAAGAAAGTTGAATTTCCAAACCAACAATATAATATGATTTATAATATGATTTTTTTAAAAATGTAGTTTAATTTTCAACAAAATTGATGATTATTTAAACCAAAAAGATGAATATTTTACGCAACAGTAGAATTTTTAGCATTAAAGTAAATTTGCAGTCAACTTATTGAATTTCCAACGAAGCATTTAACAGTTGTTATTTGAACCCAACAATTGCATTTTTAACAAAGAACGATACATTTTTAACTAAGTAGATTAAGTTTCTATAAGAAAGATCAATTTTATTTTAAAATACATGAATTTTCAACAAAATACGTGAATGTCGAAACAAAAAATTGAAATTTTAAGTTAGAAAGATAAATTTTTAACCAAAAGTAGAATAGTTTAATGGACAGTTGAAAACATTTATTTTAAACGAAAGAGAGAAATATTTGAGTAAAAAAATGAATTTTTATTAAAGTAGTTGTAGCCTTTTCCATGCCCCCCCCCCCCCGCCCTAATGATAACGTAGTTTATACAAAAGCTTACAATGCTTACAATGCATACATCTAAAATATTTAATTAAACAGATTTTCGTTTTTAGGTCTTTTGAATTATCTGTTAAAAATGTTTAAATCATAAAGACGAATTTTCAAGCAAAAAGATTAATTTTCTATAAAAAAGACATTTTGCAACAAAATAAATGAATTTTCAGAAAAAAATTTGATTTTCTATCTCAAAGGATACATTTTCAGTCAAAAATTTTAAAGCTAAATTTTCAGTGAAAAAATTAACAAACAAAAAAATATAATTTTAAATAAAATAGACCAATTTTCAACGAAGGAGATGAATTTACAATTAAAATAATGAATTTTTCGACCAGACAGATGGATTTTCAACTAATACAGATTTTTGAGTTCAGAATAAAAAGATATTTATTCAAATTATTCAACTTAAAGGCAAGAAAATAAATTCCTGTGAAACCGTTAAATTTTAAACCCGAAAATATGAATTTTTTTACTAAACAGTTAATTTTTAGCAACAACAAAAAATGTACCTAGAAATAGCTCTATTACCTGTTGGCTGCATTGGCAACTTTTCATGAGCTCCACTATATTATGCCCTGCCGGTGCCATATCCTGCAAAAGAACGTTAAAGGACAATGAATCAAATTATAGATTAATTTATTTTTAAAATAATTCTAAGCGAATAGATACGTAACATTTTCAATCACATAGAATCTCGGGAAATCACAGATATAATTTCTAGAATCTCACACGCTCCGCAAAATCCAAACTTACAGTAGGGATAAACGAAATAACCGCTTTAGTCGTGTCAGTTACGCCGTTGTGAAGTTGGCGCATTATTTGACCATGTCAGTATCGAATTGATTATTTTTTATATTGAATTTGCCCGAACTCGAATGATACAAGTGACCGCAAACAAAGTATTTAACTTGACCATACCTGAGGTTCGATTCGATGATCTTTGGTCATAAGTTTGGCTCCGTCGGACGGCCAAAAAAAGTCAAAACAGGGTATTTAACTTGATTATACTAGAGTGTCGATTTGATAATCCCTGACGCTAAGGCTGATCCTCCGCAGATTGTTAAATTGAATAGGAAATGGGTATCTTTTTGACTTTAAAGAAAAAATTATGGATTGTACATGTTTGTACAGGTGATAAGGACGATTAGTTTAACAGAATATTCCGGGTACAATCGCTGCAACTCCCTTATAAGGTCTCGATACCTCTCTTTCTTTTCATTCTCCTTGGTTATGATGTTTTTGTCAGCTGGTGCTGAAAATTCGATAACGAACATGGTTCGCTTCTCGAAGTCAAGAAGAACCATGTCAGGCCTTGAGTGAGCAACAGAAACAATTGTCGAGAATATAAAGTTCCAGTATATGCGGCACTTCCCATTCTCGACAATTGACTCGATTTCCCTTGGATCATTTAGAGGAGTGATATTAAGGTTAATGCCGTAAGAGTGACAGAGATGGTAATAAAGCACTCTTAGTGCCGCATTGTGCCTTTGAATGTAGGTCGTTCCCG
>NC_046660.1:116878006-116883889 GCF_010883055.1 Belonocnema kinseyi | reverse complement strand
GGTCGAATCGAAAGCTTTCCGATAATCAATCCAGGCCATCGATAGGTCACGCTGGTAGAATGCTGCATCTTTGCAGACACATCTATCGACGAGCAGGTTCTCTCGACATCCGGCTACGCCTTTCTTTGAGCCTCGCTGTTCATACATTTCTTGCAACACAGGTTCAATTGCCCGAACAATCCTATCATTTAGGATAGCTGTGAATATCTTATACAGTGTGTTCAGACATATATATATATATATATATATATTCAGTTCGGTTTTGATTCCTCTAGAATTAAACCGAAGGGCCTACGACAAAGCCACCGAACGCCTATATATATATATATATATCTCCTGACCCTTGCCGTATGTAGGTAAAATATCTTTGGTGTAGGTAAAGTTACAACTGATTACCAGGTGAAGCTGATTCTGGTGCACGCCTATCTTCGTCCAGGGCTTTCTCGCATGTGGTTGTCTTTTTCAAAGCGCTCTTTTTGCGATTCAATACAGCTAACCAATAACTCAAAAGCATTTGATTGTTTTTCTCTTCAATTCAAAAATTAAATAGTCACGCATCTTTTTATGTGTCAAAATTGAAGCTTTCTGGTGCACACCAATCATCGACCAGGATTTTCTTGCACTTAGTTATCGTTTTTAAAAGCGTTTTTTTGTGATTCAATGGAGCTAACCAATAACTAAAAATTGCTTCTTTATTTTTCTCTTAAATTTGAAAATTAAACATTTACGCAACTTTTTATGTGTCAAAATTGAAGCTTTCTGGTGCGCGCCGATTTTCGATCAGGTCTTTCTCGCACTTATTTATCTTTTTTTAAGGTATCTTTTTGCGATTCAATAGAGCTAACCAATAGCTCAAAATTAATTTATTGTTTGTCTCTTAAATTCGGAAAATTAAACAGTTAAGCCACTTTTCATTACATTAAAATTAGATTTTATAGGGACACGCTGTTCCTTTCATAAAGGTTTTCATGGAGAAGGATGCTTCTTTCAGGATGTTCATTTTATGATTCGATAAAGCCTAACAGTACCTCGAAAAGTTTTTGCATTTTTTTGTTTAAAATTATTTGCATGAAAGTTAGACCGTTTTTTAATTCTTCTGTAAGAT
Organism: Belonocnema kinseyi; assembly: GCF_010883055.1. NCBI lineage: Eukaryota > Metazoa > Arthropoda > Insecta > Hymenoptera > Cynipidae > Belonocnema > Belonocnema kinseyi. The sequence goes on along the minus strand of NC_046660.1, from coordinate 116,882,784 downwards.
TCGGGTTTTGGCACTTATTTCCATATGCAGTGTGCCTCTTCATTTCAATTTTAAAGGTTCAGAATTGAAATCTTGTTTCGAGAGCGAATGCTTAAAATAAAGGTGAAATTTTTTTTTATTTTAGAAAAATGTGTCTAATCATTTTTTACGGTCAACAATAATTTTTTACTCACATAAAAATTTAGATTTCTAGAATCTCAGTAGCTTTTACTTTGAAATATTAAATTTAAGTTTCAATAAAAAACTTTAGTCGTTTCGAATTGAAATGTATTAAAATTCAAAAGTTTTCATTTTTAATTTACTCAATTTTGAATGCTTTCAATTTAACTTTAAATGATCTATTTTTGAAAATTCGTATCTGGATATGCTTATTTCGTAACGTTTCTAAATTGTGCTCTTTTGAATTTTAATCTGAAATCATTTAGTTCGAGGTTCTTTAATTCAAAATAAAATTGTTCAACTTTGAACGTTTTAAATTAGAAGTGTGAAAATTTTAACTCCTTCCTAAAGAAATTGTCCTAATTTAAAAAATTGAGTTTTAAGATTTTAAATTTTGAACATTTTTGTTTGAAAATTTAAAAAAATTTAAATTTTTTAATTGTAAATGATTTTGTTCGGAAATAATACGATAAGTTCAATTCCTTTTCTTTTCATTCGAAATATTGTTATTTTTTCAACATTTACCTATTTAAATATTTTGAATTGAAACGTTTTCAATTCAAATGATCCCGTGCCCTGATGGTGTTTCGTCACGTTACGAATGAGAAGGGCCGTGTGTACACTGTAAAAAAAATCTATTGAATTTTACATCTCTGGTGGATGTAAATGAAAAGACCCTCGTATATTGGAGTAACTTTACGAATCTGTTGTGATATTTCAATTCGGCCGATAATTTTACATGTGAAAATGTAAAATTCATTATGTGAAAGAATAAAATAAAATTTATCAGGGCGGCGGGTTTCGAACACTCAAAAGCTCAAACTTCGTATAATTTCATGGAGATTGAAGAAACACAAGCCGGACACGTTACCACTTACCTAAAACACATAAGATACTATGGGTATTTTTTTGATGATTAAATATTCCGTACAAAAAATATGAAGTTTACTTTTTGAAGAACCGCATTTTTCCGTTCTAGTAGCAGAAAAAGTAAAAGGCAAAATAGGAATAGCTCGGATTCTGTCTATTTTGTGTGAAAGCTGTCAAAAAAGTTGAACATAGCTTTGAATTTCCTCGCATTAAAAATAAAAATGCTCCAAAATTGAAGGTTAAAGGCATCGACAAACAACGAACACGAGAGACGCTTTCGTATTCACATACTATTTGTTTAATTATTCAAAATTTTTAATTAATTATAAATCAAAAATTTTACAGTTTCCACAAGGGTAAAATTAAAGATCTTTGGTAAAATTAAAAATCTCGATGTAATTTTCAATCACAGGAAAGTGATTTTACCGATGCATGGTACTTTTACCCGCTTCAACTGAATTTTCTCTTCTGAATGTAAAATTTGTTCGAGGGAACGTGTAATTTTATTTTTATCGAGTGTGTAATATTGCACTACTGTTCGAGGCTTCTTTTATTTACATCGCTAGAGGATGTAATTTCACATACTTTTGTAAAATCACACAGTGAAGTGTGTGATATTTACAATGATACAATATTTAATTTTGCGAAACTTTGTAAGTTTACACAAATCTTTTTTTACAGTGTAGGCAACCTTAGACGGTCCGTATAAGATAACCTTTTCTGTGCCTTAAAAATAAGTAAGGCCCTACCCCGAGCCGCATATATTTTCTATCAAATTCCTTAAATTATTATTTTATAATTAGAATGCAATAAATTTTTGGCTTCAGTCGGAAAAGCAAATAAAAATTAAGTTGTGAATTAAATAATTGAATATATTTTATCTGAAATAGACAGAATAACCGCCCTTTTCCTGCTCGCAAATAATCACGTGCATGTTGGTTTGCTAGTACAGTGAAACCCTTCAATAGCCCTCCCTTCTATAGCCCTTCCGAAAATTGGTCTATAATGAGTTAGTTCCCACCCACCGTCAGCTCCAATATCGACGCTATAAAAGAGTTTCACTGTACTTATAAAAAATAAATAAAATCATTCCTCGTAGAAAAGACTCAATTTTACAGAAATATTATTGAAAAAGTCCCCGGATATGAGCTTTTTTTGTGTTCACTGTCTCCACGCGGATTGAGATATCGTATTTAAAATTTGACAGATTAAATAAAAAGCACCAAAGAACGTTTGTATACATCAATATGTTTATAGTTTTAAAGAAAGTTTATTTATAAATCGATAAAATAGGATATTACTATTCGAGTTCTAGCACTTTGCAGATAATTTTTGGTTTAATTTCAAATTTTCTGGTTCGCTTATATTGAGCACTGACACCAATTTTGGACTAAATCGTCTAAACCTTAACAAAAAGTTAATGTAAGCAATAAAATTTGCACATCACGTTTTTTTGTGTGGAGAATGAAATGATTTTCATTTTTTTCGGTCCTCACAACATCCACACGGATTGAGATATCGTGTTCAGGATGTAGGAAGTTATACCGAAAGGACTAAGAAACGTTTGTACATATCAAAATTTTTATAATTACGAAGAAAGTTTTCTAGTGAAATACTATAGGAAAAAATCTTTTAAAATAAAATTTCGCCCGGGGGTGAAAGATAAGGCGAGTCCGACGCTGAGTCCCGCCGGTTGGTTCACTGTCAACAATAGTTATCAGCTGATCAATTCAACGTCAAAAGTAAGACGTCAAGAATTATTGAAGTTGGTTGGAAAACTCCGAAGAGTAAATTTGATCACATTTCTGGTGTTGCTATGTTTCCACTTTGAAATTTATGTTTTATGTTTAGGACCAAAAAAATGAAAATCATTCTACACAAAAATTTCATGAACGAACTTAGTCACGTGATCTCGACTTTATCGACGTCCAAATTTCTTTTTTCTCCGCTAAAAATCGCTAAAATTGCTCCAAAAATAATGAAAGGTTAAGTGTGTGCAGATACTTATATGTTGATTTGCAACGAATGTGCAAATTTTATTGCTTATATTAATTTTTTTGAAGGTTTAGACGATTTAGTCCAAAATTGGTGTCAGTACTCAATGTACGCGAACCAAGAAATCCGAAATGCATCAAACCAAAAATTATCTGCAAAGTACTATAACTCGAAAGGTAATATCCTATTTCATCGATTTATAAATAAACTTTCTTTAAAACTATAAACATATTGATGTATACAAAAGTTTCTTAGTGCTTTTTATTTAATCTGTCAAATTTTAAATACGATATCTCAATCCGTGTGGACACGGTGAACACAAAAAAATGCTCAGAGGCACTCACCGCATCCTGGCAGGGCCGTGAAGTGACCGTATGTAAGTACGGTATAATTCAGGCTGTCTTACTTCATACTTAGTGGAGACTATTTGGGCCGTAAACGGACCTGATCAGGGCCGCTACATAAATTTATTAATCAGGCATCCTGAGCCATACCTGACCTGAGCCTTTTTTTAATAGAGCAAAATAAGGCAATTTCCGCACGGGATGGTCTAGCCGGGCTTATCTGCGCGTGAAAACTGAATGGCGTTCGACAGCCAACTTCACAGTGACTCTAATCCGCTCTCTGGTAATTACTTTTTATCAAATTTGATTAAGTTTTCAGTTTTAGTCCATTTACTTCTTAGCAACAAACTAAATTTCACATAACTTTTATTAATATTTTTAAGTTCTCTCCCATACTACATTCGAATGTCCCGCAATCTCGAACTGCACTTTTTTATTTTCTTATAATTTCTGATTGCGGGACGGCAGTAAAATAGCACTTTATTGCACTGCTACGCGCGGCACGTAAAGTTACAGTAAGGAGAATGAAGTGAGTGAGATTTTAAAAAAAAAGTGAAAGAAAAGAGGGAGAAGAATTTATTTTACAATTACGTTAAATTATTAACTGGATTTTGGACTTGTAATGTCGCTCTACACTCGTGCATATACGCTATACAATCAAGCGCCATTTTATAGAAAAAGAACGGTGATTCTTCTTATTTCAGATAAAGTATCTTATGCACCACGGCAGTAAAGTATTTGTGAATGGCCCCCTATTTCAGATAATGTATAAAGTACCTAGGTATATAATCTACTGTTTTCGTGCATTATAGCAGAAAGTGCGTAATTTTACTTAAGAGCAAGTTTATTCTATATTATTTTTTCATTCATGAAGGTAATTTACGTTAACAGTCTCGTATCAAAAATTTGCTGCATAATTTTACTTAAAATGGACAAAATAATTGTACTTTAATTTGTACCAAATATTTTTGCATTGGAAATTCTTGTGAGAAAATGAGAATTTTTTATTTTTGGGAGTGACTTAGGAGAGAAGCAGCGAATGTGGCATAGCGGGTAAAGCGGTGTGGTCGCTTTTAAAAAAGGAAGTGTCTACGCGCAACGAAAAAATCCAGTTGTACATACCGAAATTTCGGTACAAATAGGTGCCTTTTGCAGGTATCCTTGTTTTGTATCGAAAAAATGTGACTGCTTGTACCCAAATTTCGGTTAACGTAGCCACGACCTTAAAAAAATCTGCGTATTATAAACGACTAACGTTAGGTTTGGTATAGGTATTTATGAATACAATTTCATATATACCAAACTCTCGTTTTAAGTCCTCCTGTTTTCAGCCTTCCTAGAATATTATGCCCACGCAGTTTGTTAGGGTAGCAGGGCGAGGGCGGCCCTGACTGTTTATGCCCCCCCCCC
>NC_046660.1:116876863-116877906 GCF_010883055.1 Belonocnema kinseyi | reverse complement strand
GCAGGGCGAGGGCGGCCCTGACTGTTTATGCCCCCCCCCCCGTATTTAGTGCAAAGCTATTTGAAGGCAACCCCCGACACTGGATTGAAAACGTTCGGTGTACTAAAAAATTTGGGTAATCAAGGCAACTGCTTATTTCTTATAATCAAAAGGGCATTTCGGGTGTTTCTCTTTTACCATTACAGCTGCGATGAAACCAGTGGAACTTAGAGTATTTTGCTCTAAATGTATGTAATAAAACTGTTGTAAAATTGATCTTTTGACTTCTCCGTAGGATGCACAATAGGGTGGTCCATTTTTTTTTTATTTATCATGCATATGCCCGGAAATTTATTCGAATTTATTTCCCATAAGGAAAAAATACATTCTTGTACATTTTAGGAAATGTCTATGCATACCGACATAATTAAGCTATTTGTATCGAGATTTCATTGCAAATATTCGCTTTTCCAGCTCTACTAGTAACGAAAAAAACCGGCTGGTTGTACCAAAATTGCGGTATACGTAGCCATGGCCTAAATTTTATTCGCAATCGTGAATATTTGGTGAATCTAGTTGAAGCTCAAAATTTCTTTGCACCAATATATTAGCCATAGAATATGAAGAAATACTTATTCTTTGATACGGTTCCACTTTTTATCCACTTTTCAATTATTTTGAGGTAATGATAAATGCAATTTAACAAACCTCATCGTTCAAACAAATAATTGTTGTTTATAACTATCTACTCATGTAGTAATCCTATATAGTTGAGGTTTTTTCCTGAAATTTTCAACATTTTGTCCACTTAGAGTAAAATAATAATTGATTAAATTTAGCAAACATTATTATTTAAACAAATTATAATTCTTAATAATTATCTTCTCCTATATTACTACTAGATAGATGCAGTTTCTTTGAAAACTTTAATTTTTCTTTGACTTTTTAGTTACGAACAAATAATACGAGGGTAGTTCAAGAAGTCCTTAGAATGAAGTATAAAAACAATTTTTTTTGGGTAAATTTTTTTTTATTTTTCAACATAATCTCCTTGGAGCTCTATA
>NC_046660.1:116873197-116876763 GCF_010883055.1 Belonocnema kinseyi | reverse complement strand
CTTTGTTTCAGACACACATAAAATGTCTAGTTTCTTCACGTCCATAGTTTCACGCAATTCTTTTACCTTAAGATCATTTACTCCCCTAGCATTCCAAACACCGAGTCTCCATTCGTCGCCCGAAACATGACCTTTAGATTTTCCGTGTGCATGCCTTTTGTCATTAAAAGTTCCAGTCCTTTCCGAGGCTATTTTGTAGTTTGTAATATTCATTGTTTAGATTATACGCCCAACTAACACCTTTATGCAATAAGTTTATTTTCTGAGTCGAAATCATGTCAAAGTTAACTATCAAATCGGCATATGGTCTATAATAAATATATTTTCGTATAAAGTCGATAAAAAAATTAATTATTTCGACATAATTAGTCATAAATGTTTAAAGAATCTTTATAACTTGGCACAGCTTCACGGGAAAAAGATATAAAGGAGTCAAAATTTGCATCGCGCTTCTTGTAATCTCTCCGAAACCAGTGATATCATTTGTAATCGAAATCTAATAATATTCGCACCTGTAAAGGTAATGATAATATCTGCAATAAAATCGCTTCTATGTTTCTATACGTCCTACGAGTTTGGGATAAAGTTCAAATAATTCAAAAATTTAATTGGAATCCATTAATAATATTTATTTTTTTAAATTTCGATTCCCTGTAGAATTATCATTGATAATTTTTTTTTTTTAGATGGCCTGTCATTAGGTATAATAGGCTAGCCTTTATATCCTTTTCCCGAGAAGCTGTGTCAAGTTAGAAAGATTGTAATAAAACAAATCGCTGTCGAGAAACAGGACCATTAATTAAAAGACATTTTTCGTTCGTTAGTTAAAACCCTTCTAACTTTAAAATGATTAAATTTAGAGAAATAGCGTCTATTATGAAAATTGTTCGTTTAAACTCATATTTTCGATTATAAAAAAACTTTCAAATAAAAAAATATTACTCTGCACAGAAAGGATAATAATTTTTGTCCATTATTTTACCTATTCACGCTTTTTTTTACAAAAACTAGTGATCTCATCGAATAAGTGTCAGGACAACTTTTATTCCTCTTTTTTACCTCTACAATAATGCAAAATAATTTTTTTAAATATTGAACAATAATTCAATAATTAATTGATAATGAAAATTTAATTAATCGCTTATATCTCGAGAACACCATAAATGCCAGAGGGCTATCACGCAGATTCGGAATCAGGAGATCAGCCTGAACAAGAATCATTAACAGCATTGCATATCAAACGCGAATCCGACGGAAGTGGGTATGGCGTCCGGACTATACCTACTGTTGACCCGAGCGGAATTCAGGATTTGTATTCGGAGGGTGGTTGACCGCGAGCGGAGTTAGTGTGCGCCCCCAAATATTACGGAGATCTGTAGGCACGTCCACGCTGTTGTACTCACTGCACTGCATACCCCTTACCTCACCCCGGGCAGCAGCAGGGTTCTAAGCCACGAAGGTCACAATGCCTACGGTAACTGTGTTACACACCTGGCACCAATCTCAAGAAAACCTTCTTAGGTTCATTTCTGAATTTTCTTTTGATTCTCCAATGAAATGAACGGAATTTTAAGTTCGCAAAAAATTTGCTAAAAATACTTCTCTCTTAAAGTTCTGAATCGAATGATATATCCTTAGAGTCACTTTTTTCATAAAAATTAAATACAATAATCGTTTAAAAGTAGGGTAACTGACAGATTATTGTTAATATACCATTTTTTATAAAAAAAACTGACTCCTAAAAGTACATATCAATCGAAACAGAATTTCACGAAACGTGCAAATACGTTGAACGTCAGAGAAGTATTTTTAGCGAATTTTTACAACTTCCGTCAAGATTGGTAGTTACTTGCCTTCAATTTACTCCATGCAGATACTTCGTTGATTAATGAAATGTTTCGACTAGATTAAAATTCAAATGGAGCATTTTCAAAACTTCAAACTCTGATGTTCAACGAATTTGCACGTTTCTTAAAATTCTGAATCGAATGATATACAGGGTGTCTTAAAAAGGCCCGGGACGGTTGGATATTTCCTCAGGTAAAATATTTTTCAAAAAAGTGAAGGTCATTCCTCAAGTAAATTTCAACGAGGAATTCAATGGTGATCTTCATTTTAACCTTGAAGTTGACCTTCATCGCTTTTTGAATGTCAACTTTGTTTTTTTAATCGTAAACCTCCTTTTTTACATCTGCAATCGATAGAGCGGAAAATTCTACGTTCAGGTACGTACTAAAGTCATAGGTCAATTGTAACGGTCAAGTTTAGTTAGAGGTTATTTGAAATTAACAAAGTTTTCCAAGATGTCAGTGTAACTCCTGAAGTAAATTTCAACGAGAAATTCATTGGTGAGCTCTGTATTGATCTTGGTTACAGCGTTTTGAATATTGTAAAATCGTAAGGAAATTTTTCATTAAAAGTTCCACGTGTTCTGGTGAGAGTTCTGTTCCTCCCCGAAGAGTTATACAGTCCTATACCGTTTTTCAAGACCTATGTCAATACCTAAGGTGATACCATAAGTCCTATACCGGTTTTCCATACGAATATTACGAGTCGAAACTAAATTTACGTATTACGAGTACATACTTACTATCTTTCGCTAAAAGATTATGATGGCGCAAGATAAAATTTCGGAACGGGAGAGGGTATCTGTATTAATGATGCGTGGTTGGGGAGTTCGAGTTCGACTTTATGATCAAGTTCGTTTGCTTTTTTAATCGCACTTTTCGTAATGGAGAAGGGTTAAATTCTGTCTCAAAATCAACAATTGAAAGAACTGTAAGGCGCTTTATGAATCATGGATATATCAAGGACCTTCAGAGAACTGGTCGGCCAAAATCTGCAGGATCTAAGGAGATGCAGATGGACAGACCAAGCATTTGTTGAAAACCCACACCTTAGTTTACGTCGAGCTAGTGATGAGCGTGACGTTGCTCCTGAGACAATGTGAAATATTTTAAAAAGCATTAATTTCCATCCTTACAAAGTTCATCTGGTACAAGAGCTCTATGAAGACGATCTTGATCGTTTGGTTGAATTTTGTGAAATTATGATGGACAGAATTGATAGAGATTTTCTTTTCTTGTACAATACAGTATTTTCAGATGAGTCTACTTTCACTTTAAAAGATGAAGTTAAAAGGCAAAATTGTAGATATTGGTCCGACACAAATTCTGATTGGATGTTGGAGAGTCACAAACAATATCCACAAAAGATTAATGTTTGGGCCGATATCTTGAATGATACATTGATAGGCCCTTTCTTCAACGATGGTAATCTCAATGCCCGTGCACATGAAGAGCTTCTCAGAAACTAAATTGTACCAAGAATAAGGGAGGTTACAGGCGATAATTTTCAAAATATTTGGTTCCAGCAGGACGGAGCAGCGCACAGTGGGGTGAAATCGGAAAACGAGGTTCAAAATGACATTTAGAACGCAATTATGCACCGATTTTAGAATTTTGTTTTTGAAAAATTCAGAACTAAATTTTTCAGAAAATGGTGAGAGTAGACTTTTTATTTTTTTGTTTATTTAATTTTTATTTTAATGCAAACATCGAAAAAAA
>NC_046660.1:116871431-116873097 GCF_010883055.1 Belonocnema kinseyi | reverse complement strand
TTCTGAATTTTTCAAAAAAAAAAATTCTAAAATCGGTGCATAATTGCGTTCTAAATGTCATTTTGAACCTCGTTTTCCGATTTCACCCCACTGTGCAGCGGCTCATTACGGTAGGGAGGTTCAAGCATATTTGGATACTCAGTTCCCTCAAAGATGGATTGGAAGAAGGGGTGAAATCGACTGGCCTGCTAGATCTCCTTATCTGACGCCTCTCGACTATTTTCTTTGGGGTTATTTAAAGAGCAAAGTATACTCAACGTAACCGCGAAGCTTAGACGAATTGCAGAATCGGATTCTGCAACAGGCTACTTTGATTGATAGGGAGATGATTCGTAATGCTATAACTCATTTTTACAATCGCATAGCTTTTTGTCATGAAGCTCAAGGTTTTCAGTTCGAACATCTTCACTGAAGCGTGAGAGACAAGGAGACTCACGCTAATCAAGCACCCCGAAATGTGAGAGGCAAGAGGACTCACGCTAATCAAGCACCCCAAAGGGAACAGAATTTCCTATGTCCACGTCGTTCCTGGGTAATGCTAAACGTAAACCGGTTTCCAGACAATGCCTGAACCTGGCTGACGGTCCCCTGATTATTACTTTCTCACAGGCAATTTTTTCACACTTTTTTTTACTATGTACCCTATTTTCTGAAAATATTCCAACTGTGATTTGCTGTCGACATTTTTTTTCACTCAGAAGCTCCACCCTATGGGGTGTTTTTATCACATTTCTGTCTCACGCACACTCAACTCAGAATTCCCACGGCTGTCCCCAGCCCTCTTAAGGGCGGACCTGCGCTAAACACAATTGTTAATAAAATCCATTAATTATTAATATTTATTGCAAAAAACGATTGTTTATAGATGAGAAAAATCGAAAAAGTTGAAAAATACAACAGAAAAAGATACACAAAGCACTTTGCGTGTCCTAAAAGTTGTACAGGGAAGGCAATACGTCATTAGCATACACATGAAAAAGAAACTAAAGAACTTTGTGTCTTTTTTGCGTTGTAAAAGTGACAAGAGTGCGACGCGAATTGAGAAACGAAAAGAATCACTTGCACTTACGTATCTTTTAGCCTTGTAAATTAGCTCGGACTCTGGTCGGAAATCCACGGGAAATAAGTCCCGGCTAAATTCGGCTATACACTAGCGGCGATCGTTTGGGTAAGTTCGGAACAGCCACTAAATACACAGTGTGCTTACGTATGTTTTGATGTTGTATTTTGAGGATGTGCTCGATCTCTTCGACAAAGGCATCGTCCGCAAGTGACTTTGTGTTATATTTGCCTTATATTATTGACTTTGCGCGACTAGTAAAACATCGCAAGTCCATTTTCTAATATAAATGGTTTAAAAAATCAATTTTATATTGCAAAATATGAAAAAGTACATAATTTTTACCCAAATAATGTATCTTAATTACCCAAAATTTTATTCGATATTAAAGTTCTTTGGGCAAGAATTTTTTCTCGATTTTCTTAGTTCGAGTTAGATTGGACTTATGTATCTTTTTAGTTTGTAGGGCAGAATAACCCCAGGTAACAAAAGGTACATTCTTACAATTGTGGGTCCGGATGCAATAAGGGCACATAAAATTTTTTCGCGCGAAAACGAAGTCCCCTGGAGGCTTTAGAAAAAATTTTCGAATTTTAATTTTCAAAA
>NC_046660.1:116850504-116871331 GCF_010883055.1 Belonocnema kinseyi | reverse complement strand
TCTTAGAGAAGTAAAAGACGCCTTCTGGGACACTTTAAATGACACAATAAACATTTGCGAACATGGGGAAAGAATAATTCTACTAGGAGACATGAACGGTTGTGTGGCCATCCAAAATCAGGATACACAAAGAGTATTAGGTAATTTTGGGGATCCAAGAACAAACTATAACGGAGATAAATTAGTTGGTCTATGCTTAGAAAGGGGTCTGTTTATTACAAATACTTGATTTAGGCATAAAATAATCCACATGTACACCTGGTTTAAGGGAAATAGCCGCAGTATAATTGACTTTGTTGTTGCGGGTGAAAGACTAAGGGAGTTAGACAAAGATACAAGAGTCATGAGGGGTCCTGAATGCAATACTGATCATTACCTTCTGATCTCAAAAATTAACTTAGGTCGGGGATGGAGAAAAAAGAGAACCAAGAAAGCAAAACAAACAAAAAGATAGGGCAACATGAGAGGACCGTATAAAAAACAAAGATATAGAGGGCGCCTGGACAATGTTACTGGGATATCTTTGTTAGATGTACGATCGAAGTGTGTGGTGCCGCAGTTGTAGGAAGAATTTCTGGTGATGCGTGGTGGAATGATGAAATTCAGGCTGCCCAAAAATCAAAAAGAGAAGCGTACAAGAGAACTTTGAACATCGCAGGTCCTCGCAATGAGGAAAGAAATAGACGTAGAAATGATTATAGACGCGAAATCAGGATACTTAAACGATTAGTTAAAGAAAGTAAAGATACAATTAGAGCAGAGAGGGATTAGCTTATTAAGCACCGTAAGTAAAATATATTCAAAAATACTTATTCGTAGGGTAATGAAAATAACAGAAGCAAAGATTTAGGAAGTCCAAAGCGGGCTTATGCCAGGAAGGTCATGTACGGATCAAATATTTAGCTTAAGGGAAATAACAGAAAAAAGTTTGAGAGTAGGAAAAAAGGTTTTCTGTGTATTTGTTGACCTAGAAAAAGCTTTTGAAAAGGTAGATAGAAGTAAACTTTGGGATGTCCTGAAAGAGTATGGAGTCAATGGATAGATCCTACAATCTATAAAAACTATATATACAGGTAGCAAAGCGAATGTAAGAGTGAATGGGAAACTGAGTGACTGTTTCGATATTATTCAAGGAGTTAGACAAGGATGCGTATGTCTTCATGGTTATTTATATTATTTATGGACAAGTGTTTAAGGATGGCTCTCTTCGACGAAGAGGGTGTGGATCTCGAAACAGTAAGTGTACGTGGGTTAGCGTTCGCAGATGATAAGGTTGTTATGGCAGAGTCTATCGAAGACCTACAAAAATGTTGAATAAACTAGATGCCAGCATGAAGAGCATGGGCCTCAAAATTAACGCAAATAAAACAAAAACTATGGTGTTCGAAGGAAAGAGTGAGAAAACACTATGCAATATTTTATTAAATGATGAGAGAATTGAATAAGTTGATAAGTTCGTATACCTTGGTAGCTTATTTACTAGGGACGAGAAGATAGATGAGGAATTAGATAGACGAATAAATGAAGGTAAGAAGAGCAGGCCCCCTTAGCAGAAGTAAAAATATATCAAATAAAGCTAAAATGGCAATACATAATTCTATATTTGTACCGACTGTACTATACGGTAGCGAGACATGGACTTATCAGGAAAAAGATAAGAGAAAATTAACGCAATTGACATGAGATTCATGCGCATAATATGCGGGAAAACCCTGATGGACAAAGTAAGTAACGAGATAATTGTAAAAGAATGTGGTGCAGAAGAGACGCTAGTAGACACATGGGAAAGAAATCGTTTAAGATGGTTTCTAACATGTTGAGAGAATGCCAAATGAACGACTAACGAAACACGTGTATCAAGGTAAAATAAATGGCAGCGTGCCCAGAGGTAGACCGCGGAAAGAATGGTTAGAATGTGTGAATGAGGCCCTAGTTAGAAGAGACATAAGAAGTCACAGAAACACGAGAGCCTGCATGAAAAAATGCATGGACATAAAAGAAGCTACAGAAGTATGCCAGGAAAGGAAAGTATGGCGGAAAATAGTTAATAAAAAGAGTGTCAGTAGAGTGAATGACGCCTGAAACAAAAGACCTTGGCCACTAATGGACCCAAGTGGGGAATCTTACATAACGACTTCGTGAGGTTCTTCGCTTGGGTGATTGCTAGAGAGATTGATCAGCAACTTGGGTCGAAGCAGTGTTGCGGAACGAACGTGTTATTTATTTAAATAGCACGAGAATTCTGGATCAATCTGAAAAATCTCTATCTTTTCCAAACACCACTCTTTTCCCCTACCGAGTGAGTCACGCCTACCCCGAAAGGGAAATGGCTTAATAGTGTAAAAGAAAATATCTGTGTTAAACGTTTCGTAATAAAACAAATCACTGTCGAGAGACAGTACTATCAATTAAAAGGTATTTTTCGTTCGTTAATTAAAACCCTTCTATGTTTAAAATTATTGACTTAAGAAAAATAGCGTCTATTATGAAAATTATTCGTTTCAACTCATATTTTCGATTATAAAAAAAAATTTCAAATAAAAAAATATTACTCTGCACAGAAAGGATAATAATTTTTGTCCATTTTACCTATTAACGCTTTTTTTGCAAAAACTAGTGCTCTCATCGAATAAGTGTCAGGACAACTTTTATTCCTCTTTTTTACCTCTACAATAATGCAAAAGAATTTTTTTAAATATTGAACAATAATTCAATAATTAATTGACAATGAAAATTTAATTAATCGCTTATATCTCGAGAACACCATAAATGCCAGAGGGCTATCACGCAGATTCGGAATCAGGAGATCAGCTTAAACAAGAATCATTAACAGCATTGCATATCAAACGCGAATCTGACGGAAGTGGGTGTGGCGTCCGGACTAGTAGTTTTGGTGAGCACGAACTCCGCTCAAGAGGTTTAAAAATGCCCCTCCCATTAGAATACATTTCAAATCACGTTTCGCAAATTTATTAGATTTTAAAATAATTCTGTAGCAACACATTAGGTATTTTCACTTCAACCATCAGCTAAATTCACTTCGGTGAAAACTGAGGGGAAAACAATGAACCAAATGCATGGAAAATAAACTTTATTTCTGTAATATCTTTGTAATTAATAATAAGTATCATCATTTTACCATGTCATTAAATAGTTCATTAAATATTTTATTTATAAATTCAAATGATAAAGTGCATATTTATTTATATAAGGCATATCTATATACAGTATAGTATATGAAGCGAGCGGAGACAACGATTGACTCTACTTTCTCTCCATCTTCCCTCTTTTTACTTTGTTCTGTAACTGTAATGAGCCGATCACACTGATTTTTGGAAACATATTTTTTGGTGTTTCGTTTTTAAAGTTTTATTCTAAATTCAATAAATAAAGGCACTAAGCCATACAGTGCTGTCGTTCTTTAAAGTTCGGATCTCTTTCAAGTCTAATTTATAATAATTTATGGTGGCGAGTGAAAATTAATTAATTCAGATTACAATTGTTTAAGACATTTCGGCATACGATGGTGACCCTCTTCAGTTAATTATTCAGACAATATATTTAGACATTATATGGGTTAATCATTCATAATATGGTTAACATGACAGTTATTAGTTTTTGTAAACATATCTTTGGTCAACTCTTTTAGTAATCTAATTGATAAACAATTCTTAGACATAATTTTTTATTTCTTCGGCATTAGCATTAAATAATATTTAATTATTAAATGATGTATGTAACCCACAAAAAAATTGTGCGGGGACGTCGGTTAGCATGTTTGCTATCATGTCCCAATTTTTTAAGACAAAATATTCATTATTATAGGCAAAAAGCCGGGGGAAACTAAAACTGTTAAAATCGAAACTAATTCCTAAGCGCCACACAAATTAATCAGATTTAGGAAAATAAATTTTTTTGAATTATAAGGGATTATGGGATAAATACAGTCTAGGATTCAAGGTTAAAATAAATAATATTTTACTAAGATTAAAGTTCTCTTTATTGAGAGATCCTTTCTTTCAGAGAGAAACTGTTAGACTAATTCAAACTAGCGGTATGGTTCCCTTCTACACTCAAATCTTAATCATTTGTTTATATAAACAGTTTCTGGAAGACCACACGCACTCATAATTCCTTAGGAAAATACGCACTAAATAATATATGCATAAAATGAGCCTTTGGATTTAGTTAGTCTCGAGATGACTGTATATAATTCAGTTTTAAAAATTGATTCTTTTTTGTTAATTTATTCCAATAAATTAACCCATAAAAAAGTGTGCGGGGACGTCTGTTAGCATGTTCGTAAATTGCATGTCAAATCGCAGGTCCTAAATTCTTAAGACAAAATATTTATTATTCTAGGAAAAAATCTGGGGGAACCTTAAAGTGGTCAAATCGATAGTTTTTTAAGTATCATATGCCCTTAAGGCCATGTGACATGTTTCACCCATATTGAAAAATAAAAGTTTAAATAACGCGGAAATTCTTTTCGGGAAATGTTAATAAATATTAAAGGATCGTTTGTGGTCTTGCAAACAGTTAGGGGAAGAAAAAAGTTTATTTATGAAAATATTTATTATCGGCAGACGCCTATAGACTTTACAGCAGAAGTTTGACTTCTAGCTTTCTCTGTCGGTAATCATGCAATCTGTTTTACTCACAGACCCGTAGAAGTTCACAGTTGTCTACTCGCTGCGATAATGCTGCTTTGACACAGCTGATACGTATGTCAGACCAAATTTGTTCATTTGATTTTCAAGTACAAACATTAGGTTTTGCATTATTTGTGCATAATGTTCGTGAACCATTTTTGTTGTTTTGTCCCACTTTGATAAATATAAACCTTATAACTAGCCCATTGACAACTTTGAACATTGCTTCCAGTGGTTTACAGCACGGTCGCTATTGCTCCAAAATAGTAATTAAAAAAAAACTTTTTTCACAATTCTAATTATTTAGGACCAGAGACACATTCCTGCATGCCTTCTATTTAGCGTGCCAAATTTTTGACACGATATCTCATTTCGTGTGGACGTAAGTTGGGAAAGAAAAGTACCGATTCAACCACATGTATTTTCTTCTGATTTTTTTTTCGAAATTTCCACCGAAACAAAGCAGAGACGTTGACTTTTATTATTTCCTCTTTCATCTCCAGGTTTGGTCACGTGAACCTCTCGTCACATGGCCTTAAGGCCCTTTATCAGAATGGCAATCGCGTCCGAATTTTGAGGCCGCACGGTTGAATATTTTTGTCAATTTTTTTGCATACCTCATTTAAATAAACATATCTCAAATCAAACAGAGTCGGTTTTTCGATTAAATGTTTATATTTTGTTTAATAATCAAAATAGAGAACAATAGCAGTGACAATCAATGAGAGCTGCACATGCATGTCCGTAGCGAGCCTGCTCACCCTCGTCAAACTCAAGTCAGTAGACTCCTCGCAGGGTGATGAATGACACGGAACGAAGGAATGCCGGGCATTGTTACGAGATTTCGGCCAGTTAGGAAAACCGACATTATGAAATCATAGATTAAATCAATTTTAATTAACAGTATTAATTTATTTATATAATTACAATAAATTGAAAAAAGATTCATGAAAATCGGGTAATATTTGCAGTAATAACGTGGTAGTATGTAAAAAACAAAACAAGTATTCTGTTTTGAATTTGTAGGCCGCATGGTTGAATATTTTTAACTCATTTTTTGCAACACGTCATCTAAATTCTCATATCTTGAAACACGGAGAGACGATTTTTTAATCAAATCATTACATTATAGAATATAATTTATAGATTATAAGTACGCGCTGAAAATTTATATACAGCTAACACTCCGTGTTACTACTGCTACTCTTCCCTTTTTGATTATTAAACAAAATATAAACATTTTATCGAAAAAATGTCTCTGCTTGCTTCAAAATATGGTCATTTAGATGAGGTATGCAAAAAATTAGACAAAAATATTGAAACGTGCGGCTCAAAATTCAGACGCGATTGTCATTCTGATTTTTATAATAACCAGAAAATAACACATTCATTATTATGAGAGAACGGTCTGTTAGAAAACCTGTCACTATGAATCCGTGGATTAATTTATTTTTTATGTGCAGAATCAAATTATTTATATAATTACAAACAAATGAATGAAAGATTCAGGAAAATTGTTTAACGTGTTCAGGAATAATGGAAGTCTTTAGAGTATTTAGTCGGACTTGTTTAAACAATTATTATTTATTTTCACAATTGTATGGAAACAAATTGTTTAAACAAATGATTTTTTTAATGTACTAAATATCCCGGGGAAAATAGCCTTTCACGATTCCTATGACGTAAAGGGGGAAACGATTGTGAAAATAATTAATAATTGTTTAAACAAGTCCAACTAAATTCCCTAAAGACTTCCATTATTCCCGCACACCTTAAACAATTTTCCTGAATCTTTTATTCATTTGATTGTAATTATATAAATAAATAGATTCTGCACATTCAAAATAAATTAATCCATGATTTTAAAATGGCAGTTTTTGTAACAGACCGTTATACCTCATAATAATGAACGTGTTAATTTGTCGTTATTACGGATATGTAAATGACAATCGCGTCTGAATTTTGAGTCCGCGTGGATGAAATTTTTTTTATAATTTTTTGCATACCTGTTCTAAATAACCATATCTTGAGGCAAGCAGAGCAATTTTTTTCGATAAAATGTTTATATTTTGTTTAATAATCAAAAAGGGAAGAGTAGCAGTAGTAACACGCAGTGATAGCTGTATATACATTTACGGCGCGAATAATCTATATTATAATTTATAATGTAATGATTTTATTAAAAAAATCTGCTCTGCGTGCTTCGAGATTCGAGAATTTAGATAACGCATGCAAAAAATGAGTCAAAAACATTCAACCATGCGGCTTACAAATTCTAAACAGAATACTCGTTTTTTTTTAGAAACTACCATGTTATTACCGCAAATATTAACCGATTTTCATGAATCTTTTTTTCAATTTATTGTAAATATTAAAATAAATTAATTCGGTTAATTAAAATTGAATTAATCAATGATTTCATAATGTCAATTTTTCTAACTGGCCGAAATCTAATAACAATGCCCGGAATTCATTCGTACTGTGTCATTCATCAACCTGCGGGGAGTCTTCTGACTTGAGTTTCACGAGGGTGAGAAGGCTCGCTGTGGACATGCATGTACAGCTATCAATGAGTATCACTACTATTATTCTCTATTTTTCTCTTCGTTTTTGATTATTACACAAAATATAAACATTTTATCGAAAAACCGGTTCTGCTTGATTTGAGATATATTTATTTAGATGAGGTGTGCAAAAAATTAGACAAAAATATTCAACGGTATAGATGATACGTGTGTTTAAGTTTGTACGCAAATGTCAACTGCTTACATCCTGGCAGTCAGAAAAATATAATCTTCCAACGTGAGTATCGAATATATTTGATTATGAATTAAAATTATAATTACAGTGAATTGTACGTTTGATGAAATCATCAAATTTAGAAATGAATAGTGGTGAAGAAGGGGTTATAGCGTCGTTCTCACTATCGGGAGAAAACGTACTCAATAGCGGGAGTTCGCAGTACTGAATTTCGCAGTACCGCGACTAGAGTGTAAAAATAAAAGGATACAATTTCAAGTTTAGGATTTTAAATCAATAACTTCAATTACTTTTATTCTTATTATTACTGACTTATGTATAACAAACAGTAAAATTTGTCATACAATGGTCCCATTCACATTCTATTCTATTTTTTTGAGTAATACGAATAAATTACATATACTAAGAATATGTTCAAATAGAGAAAAGTTACTTTCAGTTCTCGAGAATAAATTAATAATCTATAATAATTAAAAAATTGCATATTCCCGCTCGAACAAAGCAGAGTATATTGCTTTGCCAGGTATGTTAAGCTGGCATAACACTATGAAGGTATAGAGATGTAACCTATTTCATAATTTAGGGCTCATTTAGGGCTAATTTGGGCCCGTAATCCTAAATTTTGGGCTCTTTTATTTTTTTTAAATAGTGTTTGCGCTAGCTTAACGTTACGCTAGACGAACATTGCTGTAAAAGGTGCTAAAAATGATTTCACGGAAAATTCAACTTATACAATAGTTTAGGGATCATTTAGGGCTCTGGGAATATGATAATGAAAAATTTAAAAAAATTGTTTAAACAATTTTTGTTCAAACAATTCTAGTAAAAATGAAGTAAACCATTTTCTTCCTTTACCCTATGTTAAGGCTCACATGGGGCTTCATAAATATGGTATTTAAATTTTACAATAAATTGTTTAAACAATTATTTTTTAAACAAATTTGCAACAAAAAATATTTTCTTTTCTGCTGCATAATTTAGGGTTCGTTTGAGGCTAATTTGGGCCCGTGGTCCTAAATTTTGGGCTCTTTTATTTTTTGAAAAAAACAGTGTTTGCGCTAGTTTAACGTTAAGCTGGCCGAACATTGCTGTAAAACGTGCTAAAAATGATTTCATGGAAAATTCACCTTATACAATAATTTAGGGCTCATTTAGAGCTCTGGGAATATGATAATGAAAAATTTAGTAACATCATTTTTATAATGTTTTACAGTAATCTTAAACCAACTTATTGTTGAGCTATTGCAAACACTATTTTTTACAAAAAATACGAGAGCCCAAAATATAGGACTACGGGCCCAAATTAGTCATCAATGAGCCCTAAATGATGCGAGGAGTAAAAATGGGTTTAATTGTTTCTTTCATGTATTTTTCATAACGTTATGTTGGTACGACACCATGTATAACCGAAAAAAAGGGCAAAGGAAATATCACGCGACCTTCGGTCGATGATTTTTCAGTAGCCTTAAATGAGCCTGAAATTATGCAAGAGAAAAGAAAAGAAAATATTTTGTTTTGGCAAATTTGTTTATACAAAAATTGTTTAAACTTTTTTTTATTTTTAATTATTATATTTCTAGAGCCCTTAATGAGCCCTAATCTATTCTACAAGGTATATTTTTAGTAAAATCATTTTTATAACGTTTTACAGCAATCTTGAACCAACTTATTGTTAAGCTATTGCAAACACTATTTTTTACAAAAGTACGAGAGCCCAAAATTTAGGACTACGGGCCCAAATTAGTCCTTAATGAGCCCTAAATTATGCGAGGAGTAAAAATGGGTTTAATTGTTTTCTTCATGTATTTTCTATAACGTTAAGGTGGCACAACACCATATATAAAAAAAAGGGCAAAGGAAATATTGCACGACCTTCGGTCGATGATTTCTCAGGAGCCTTAAATGAGCCTGAAATTATGCAGGAGAAAAGAAAATATTTTTTGTTGCAAATTTGTTTAAAAACTAATTGTTGAAACAATTTATTGTAAAATTTAAATACCATATTTATGGAGCCCTAAGTGAGCCTTAACATAGAGTAAAGGAAGAAAATTGTTTACTTCATTTTTACTATCATTGTTTAAATAAAAATTGTTTGAACAATCTTTTTAAATTTTTCATTATCATATTCCCCGAGCCCTAAATGAGCCCTAAATGAGCCCTAAATCATGAAATAGGTTACATCTCAATCTTTTCATACTGTTGTACCAGCTTAACATACCTTGCTCAGCCTTGTGGCATGTGGTGAAAATAATACGTTTAAACGTAGCGGCATCGCCGAATTTAGCCGAAAAGTACCGGAAAAAACCGAAGCCACAAATTTGATAATAGCGCCGCTCTCGCGACATGTCGCCTGACTAGATCCTTGCCTTGAGACATTTTTATGAAAAATGAGTTTTTGCTATCGCTGGATTCGTAAGAGAAAGCTGCATCTAACTGTCTTAATAAAATCTATTTCTTATTAATATTTATTGCAAAAAACGATTGTTTATAAATGAGGAAAGTCGAAAAAATTGAAAAATACAACAGAAAAAGATGCGCAAAGCACTTTACGTGTCCTAGAAGTTGTACAATGAAGGAAATACGTCATCAGCATACACATGAAAAAGAACTTAACGAACTTTGTGTCTTTTTTGCGTTTAGAGCATTATTTCTTATACAAGAGGTGATGGGAAAAATTTGGAAAAATTCATAAATATGAGGGAAACTGTTGTGAACCAGCTTTCATATGACTGTTTTTTTGTTGCGCTAGCATTTTTTTTTTTTTTGACTGAATTGTTAAGCTTCAAAGGCAGATGCCTATAATTTTCCCGCCGATAGTAGTAGTAAGTAGAACATCGCAAGTCGATTTTCTAAAAGAAATTGTTTAAAAAATCAATTTTTTACCGCAAAATATGAAAAAGCACATTGTTTTTACCCAAATAGCGTATTTTAATTATCCAAAATTTTATTCGATATTAAAGTTCTTTGGGCAAGAAGTTTTTCTCAATTTTCTCAGTTCGAGTCAGATTAGACTTATGTATCTTTTTAGTTTGTACGGCAGTACACCTAACCTTCATATTTTGATATATCAACTTTTTCCTAATAGAAAGGTTACTGGAAATAGAATATGGTTATATTTTCACTTAGCACATAATAAAGATAAAGGTTACTGGAAAGGGGGTAAGATTGTGTTCCTACTCAGCTCTTATTTTCAGATATATAGCATGAAAAACATCGTTTTACATGCCTGGTAATAAGCGTTGAATTCAGAAAAATTAAGAATTTGTATTCCTATGATTTCGCGATTTTTCCTCCGTCTAAAAATCCCCCAACGGGAACAGAAAAAGTACAAATCCTATTCCTCTCAATGGACTTAGTAAAATTTAACGAAAGCATTTACTTAACCTATTTTTCATTATTAAATTTTTTTATAACTTCTAAATTCGACAAATATTCAAATTTATCTTTATTTATATTTTAATCATTTATTTAAACGTCTTAAAAATGCATAGAAGAAATCTATTTAAATGTGTGAATTAAAATAATTTTAACTCTAGAGAGGCGCACTTGAATTGATTAAAATTAAATTTTCAAAATTTATATTCCACCTGAAAGAATTAAAACAATTGATTACACATATTTTGTGAAATTATTTAAAAAAATAAAATAATCTCAAAAATTGAACACTTTTGGGGAATAGAAGACATCTCTGTGAGGTTATCTGTCGGTACAATTACAAGAAATTAAATATATTGAGAACACGTTCTCTTTTGGGGAATACGAACCTATGCGGCGGCCGCTATGGAAATAGAAATTAATTAGTCTCTGAGATATGCTATTCTATGATGACATTTTAGACAGATGAAAAAATCGCGCATTCAAAATAATAGAATAATCTTCACTTGTACGCTGAAATCTGAAAGTATTAATTTTTCTCTATTCAACGCTTATTACCGGGTGATTTCAAAAATATCGATTGTGTGCACATTTCATAACCTCACTAAAACACTTTTCGAAGACAATATGAAGCTTAGGCCTAAGTTTCACATATACAACTTACTTTTTACTTGTTTTTCATTTATTGTAAAATGCTTCATGCATATCTGTTAATAATTGACCGAGATAACCAATAAAAGTATTCTCTTAAAATGTCATTTGTGGCGCTTATGCTGCGTATCTATATTTAGAATTATGAGTCAATTTTGAAAAATATTTCGACTGCACACTGATGTAACCTTGAAGCGATGTAGTCCTGGCGCCCTGGCTAAAAAAGTTTCATTTGGGGAGTTAAATGCGACCTGAGGTTTAACTATCGATTTTTCTGGTGCTGGCATATAGAAGAAAAGCCTATATGTTTGAGACCACGATTTTGGAAGCACTGTGTGTGTAAACAATGATTAAAGATAGCAAAAACAGGTTTTTTGCTTGTTGCAACTAACCTATATGTCTTTCAGAAAAAAGTGTAATTGAAAATTGTAGGCCTTACAAATATCTACAAAATGACGTATCGTACATTGAGATTGGTTCATTAGTTTACCTGGAAAAAAATTAAATTCGACCGAAAGTGCTTTTTTTTTAAATATGCAATTATAATTTCAATAACGAAATAAAAAGTTTTACACTTTCAGACAATATGTGCCTTATCACCCTTAAGAAGGCTGGTAAATTTCAGCCCAAAATAATAATTAGTTTTCATAATAACTCATTTGTTATTAAAAAATGGACTACTTTTCAACGTAATTTCTACAGATTTGGCCGAAATTGTCTCAACAAAAAGTGGGTTATTGTCCTCTACGAGAGTTTCGGTATCAAGTCGACTTAGCGACAAAACGATTGTTCATTATTCAATTGCACAAAAATGGGTACAAAAAGAGGATACATTTTTGGTCATAAATAAATAGAATAACTTTGTCAATTTTCACTTTGTGGAATCGGGATGACATTAACTTCATTAGTGCTATTTTCAACATATTTTCAACAAGAAAAATTGTTGAAATTTCAAGGGGGGGGGGGGAATAATTTTTTTTTCTCTAAAAATGTCTTCTACTACAATTTTCAATCTACCGAGCTAAAATTTACATAAAATATAGAATGTGAGCTGCACTATTTGTTTTTAACTTTCCAAGGTAGTGCATTCATATTTTATTGATGATTGGGTTAACTGATTATGGGAGAAGGATCGACGCGTTCCGTGGCCTCTGCATCCTCTGTCACCAATGAACGAATATCTTATTTATTTTTTTATGTTTTACCAACAATTCATTGTTTATTGCTTTTTGCGTCAAATATGCCTTACCGCTCACAACAAATACATGTAATAAATTATCCTAGAAAATCATTTTTGGAAAATTTTCAAAATGTGGGCAACAAACCAAAGAAACTTCATGTTTCTTTTTTAGAATATGAAATATTAAGTTATTATGCGGAAAAATAGCTGCAAATATTATTTTTATACAAATTCATTTATTTACATAAATTTAGTCTATTTCATAGTTTTTAAAAATACACGATAAGCTTTCTTCGACCGCTTTTATAATAACGGATCATCTAGTGTAGGCAAAATATTGCTACAATTATACATTATTATACATTATATTTATTAAAAATTGCATTATTGAAATATTAAAACATACTTTAACAACTTCCTTACAATAATTGAAATTTCAACTGCAAATTTCAATAATCTGAATTCTCGTGAAAACAGGTTAATTTAAAAAGGTTATACAGTTCTGAGAAAAGCAATTTATCATGTTTTAGATTATAATTACATAGATTCGCAAAGCCGTTTTGAAAATGTGATAAAAAATGAGATACTCAATTTAAAAATGAAGCAAGGGCCGTCCCTGTGATGTTTCGTTTCTTAATACAGCCAGAAAAAGTTTGAATAACGAAAAATTGATCAGTATTGGAGAAATTAAGTTTTAATTTTGTACATTATTATTATCTCTTTATTTACACATTTCCTATATAAAATACATTCTGTTCAACTTCTTTTTGGGATTAAATGAGGTTTACATTAATCGATCATAATATTTAAACTGTATAATACTTTGAAAAAGAAAAATTATATAATCACTTTTAATATAAAAGCGTTAATAGTATAAGATTTAAATAGTTAAGCAATTCGAAGTGTGTACAAACACATGCATACAAATGTTGCATTATATGTACTTACCACAAACTATAAGATGTTACACTTGCTGCAAAAATAAAACCAATGCTCAAAAAATAAGAATTGTTAGCTATTGCTATCTATCGCTGTCTATCTGTTTAACCATTACAAGTGCAAACCTTTCTATTCTCATTCTATTTTTGCAATACAAGTTTTAAATATTAGTTAATAAACGTTCATAACGTTAATACTTTAATTTTAAAATTATTCGACCGAGAAACGTTTATTCTGAAGAAATCAACGAAAGAGTATTAACGTTTTATTAACTATTATTTAAAACTTTTATTGCAAAAATAGAATGAGAATAGTGAATTTTGCACTTGTAATGGTTGAAAACATAAATAACCATGAGCATGAAGCATTGTTTATACGAATTACCAAATATTACTCACATCTGAATAGCCTAAAAATTGGCCGACGACTGCCGACGTTGGTCGACGTTTTTTTGACGTACTAACGATTCAAACCGTAATAGTGGCGTATCTCTCCGAGAGTAAATTTATTCACGAGTATTTAAAAAAAAATTCAATTCGGTTGAAAATTGACGAGTCGCCCATTTTTTGCACGAACAAATTCAAAATATCCCACTATGCGGCATTTCGCAGGTATCGGTGCCTAAACGGCTGCGAAAAAATTATTATTGTTCTTGCAACAGTTGCAGGATGATTCGTTATTATAAAAACGGTAGAAGAAAGCTTATATTGTATTTTTTAAACTTTAAAATGGACTAAATTTATGTAAATAAATGAATTTGTATAAAAATAATATTTGCAGCTATTTTTTCCGCATAATAACTTGATATTTCATATTCTAAAAAAGAAACATGAAGTTTCTTTAGTTTGTAGCCCACATTTTGAAACTTTTCCAAAAATGATTTTCTAGGATAATTTACTACATGTATTTGTTGTGAACGGTAAGGCAAATATTTGACAAAAAATGCAATAAGTAATGAACTGTTCATTAGTGGCCATTAGTGGCCAAGGTCTTTTGTTTCAGGCATCATTCACTCTACTGACACTCTTTTTATTAACTATTTGCCGCCATACTTTCCTGTCCTGGCATACTTCTCTAGCTTCTTTTATGTCCATGCATTTTTTCATGCAGGCTGTCGTGTTTCTGTGACTTCTTATGTCTCTTCTAAGTAGGGTCTCATTCACACATTCTAACCATTCTTTCCGTGGTCTACCTCTGGGCACGCTGCCATTTACTTTACCTTGATACACTTGTTTCGTTAGTCATTGCATATTTAAAAAAAGGGACTTTCAGTAGATTTAAATTTTTTCCAGGTAAACTAATGAACCAACCTCAATGAACGACAGGTCATTTTGTAGATATTTGTAAGGCCTACAATTTTTAATTACACTTTTTTTCTGAAAGGCATATAGGTTAGTTGCAACAAGCAAAATACCTGTTTCTGCTATCTTTAACAATTGTTTACACAAACACAGTGCTTCCGAAATCGTGGTCTCAAACATATAGGCTTTTGTTCTATATGCCAGCACTACAAAAATCGATAGTCAAAACTTAGGTCGCATTTAACTCCTCAAAAAAACCAGGGCGCCTGAACTAATGGCAGGTAGTGGAGAAACAAGCGCCCGGGCTTTTGATAAAAAAACACAAAAAAAAAGTGTGTGGAGACGTCCGTTAGCATGTTAGCTGTCATTTCCCAGATTTTGAAGGCAAAATATTTCTTATCCTAGGAATAAAGCCGGGGGAATCTAACACTGAAAAAATCGATAATATTTCCTAAGCGCTATGCAAATTAATCACATTTTGCTAAATTAAAACTTTTTTTAATCAACTTAAAAAAAAGTATGTGGGGACGTCCATTAACATATTCGCTATCATTTCCCAAATTTTTAAGACAAAATATTTATTATTCTAGAAAAAATGCCAGAGGAACCTAAAACTGGTAAAATCGACAATTTTCTAAGTATCACATGCCCTTAAGAACAGTCAAGTTTAGAGCATTATTTCTTATACAAGGGGCGATGGAAAAAATTTGAAAAAATTCATGAGTGTCAGGAAAACTATTGTTAACCATTTGCAGTTGAGAAATTTAAAAAATAATAAAAATTTTTGCTTAAAAGTACAAAAATGTGCAACTATATTATCTTCAGTTCTAATACAGATATTAAAGCGATTCAAATTGCTAACTGTAATGCATAGGCTCTGTATTTATTTTCTATCGCCCATAAGGATGTGTTAGTCTTATTTTTTGTGAAAATCGCGATATTTTTAGACATTTTTTTTTTGTTGAAAAGCAAGTGACAGAAAGCAGGGGAGGGCCCTTTTTTGTTTTACTGCCGACTGCTGGTGCTATTTTTCGGCCCCTAGTTCTGAATCCTTGGATGGCACCTGGCCACGGGTCAAAGAAAGGGACCAGCGGTTGGCAGTAAAAAAAACGCCCCCCCCCCTGCTTTCTGTCACTTGTTTTCCAACAAGTTTGAATCGCTTTAATATCTGTATTAGAACTGAAGATAATATAGTTGCACATTTTTGTACTTTTAAGCAAAAATTTGTATTATTTTTTAAATTTCTCAACTGCAACTGGTTCACAACAGTTTTCCTCATACTCATGAATTTTTTCAAATTTTTTCCATCGCCCCTTGTATAAGAAATAATGCTCTAAGCTTGACTGTTCTTAAATGTACCCAAAAATGTACACAAAATTTTTTTTTGCATAAACGGCTTCAAGCTCATTAACGTAGAACACTTTCAGCTTTTAAATGACTGTTTTTTGTTTTGTTGCGCTAGAATTTTTTTTGACTGAGTTGTTAAGCTTCAAAGGCAGGCCCTATAGTTTTCTCGCCGATAGTAAGATGTTTACACATCAAAAATCTGTCCACCACTGGCAAGCACATTCTCATCGCCCACAGCTAGCTGTGTTCGCATTATTAAGCGTGAAATAAACTGTATTCGAAATCGAATTCTTAGCTCTGGAAGACCACATCAAATTCAAAGAGAATAATGAAAAGGAGCTGAGGTATCACTTTTTATAGGAATCTGCGGTGACTGTACCCAAAATATTCGGTTAAGATGGTTGCCCTTTTGATCGGTGTTCTCGGAAGTGCGCAGCTATCACCGATTCGTAATTTTAAAGCCATACCCGCAGGCCAAAAATAATTGTAATTTTTTCCCTTTAAAATCATTAATTTATGGAAAGAGTGATGTAATTTATTGCAAAAATAATAATTTTAGAATTATTGCCTTAAATCGGTTTAAAATATACATTATTTGGCATCTAATGAAACAAGTCGGATATAATTAAAAACTATATTTATTCTTTCTTTCACTTAGAGGATCAGGATTGATGGCGTGGATTTAGATTTCTTGAACAGAAATCTTTAAAGTGTTCTATTCATACAAGTTTTGTAACAAAACATTTACATTTATCACCAATTAATTTTTTTCCAAAAAATACCAATGTGAATTTTTAAGCAAATTGTTAAATTTTCAACCAAATACTTCAGTTTTATACTAAAGCAATGAATTTTGAAGGCTTTTACATGAATTTATTAGTATTACATATACGATTATTTTTGAAATAATAATTCATTCATTATTATTCGCTGCTCTTCTTTTTCTAACAACAAGATGAATTTTCATGATATGAATTTATAAGAATTCAGTAAAACTTTCCTTCGAACAGTTTCATTTACAAACGAAATATGTACTATAAATTCTCAATAAAAACTCCAATAGTTGAATTTTCAATAAAAAATGGAATAGTTTTATTTTTACCCAAGAAAATTAATTCTTAACCTAAGAAAACAGTTTTCAACGAAATATTTAAGTCCCTAAACCAATCAAATGAAATTTCAACCTATTAGTGCAACATTTAATAAAGTAGTTGAATTTTCAACCAAGACGTAAGAAGACTCATTTTTCACAAAATACATGCATTTTTAGACAAAGGAGTAATTTTTTAATTCAAGAAGATAAATTTCCTACCAAAATATAAACAGTTACATTTTCAATTCGAAAAATTAATTTTTCTCTGGAAAAAATGAACTTCCAAAAAAATTGTTGAATATTCAAGTAAAGAAATTACTTTTCAAATAAAATGACGACTGCAATAATTAAATTTTTAATTATAAAATTAATTTTCAACCAAAAATGTTTTTAAAAAATAGTTAAGTTTTTTTACAATAAAATGAATTTAGAAGAGTTAATTTCAATTTTTAACCAAGTAGTTGAATTTTTAACCAAGAGAATTCATTGTATAGCAAAAAGACAAATTTTTAACAAACCACACGTATTAACAAAAATACATTTAAATTCGCAACGAATTTTTATCCGAAAATCAAAAAGTTCAATATGTTGTTAGGAGCGTCACTGTTTAACCAAAACCTTGAATCATCAAAAGAATAGTTTTAATTTTCGAACAGAAAAATACATTTTTAATCAATTATGTAGTTAAATTTTAAGCTAAAATAGGTAAGTTTTGAACCAGAAATTGTGTAGTTAAACTTTTATTTTGAAGAAATTAATTCTCAAACAATAAAAACGTGTTGTTAATAAATATAGTTAAATTTTCAAACAAAGAATCAATTTGCAAACCAAAGTAGTGTGAAACTTCAACTGGATAGACTAATTTTTATCTAAAATGATAACTCAACGCGAATAATTAAACTTAAATGTTCAATCATAAAAGAAATTTCCACGTAGAACCAATGGTTTTTCAACAAAACAGTTACATTTTTTATCAATATTATTTATCACAATTATTTTGGAGAGAATAATTGATTATTGCTCTCTTCTTTTTCTACCAACAAGATGAATTTTCATCGACAAATCGTACTGTGATTTCCAGGGAAAAAATGAATTTTTATTTTAAAAAAGGAGTTTTCATCAACATAATTCAACTTTCAACCCAACTTTTTCCAACTAAAATCCAGAATTTTTTATCAGAACAATGTATTTTCAACCAAGTAGTTGAATTTTTACCTAAAAAGCTAAATTTTTAACTAAAACGGAATAGTTAAAATTTTAGTTTCAAAAATCAATTTACAACTACACAAATAAATTAAAATGGTTCAATTCTTTTAATGTTCTATTCATACACATTTTTTATTCTAAAGTAAGTGTAAATGCTCTAGCATTTGAATGAAACAATTCCGAATGAGAAATGTGTTGAACTTTAAATTGAAACGTTTAAAATTCAAATCTGTTCTGCTGTAAATGTTTTTTTTTTGCAGTTTACTTTGTATTTTAAATGAAAAAAACTTTTATCTTCAGCAGTTCCAATTTCCAGCTGCAATGGTCATGAACAATATTTTTGGATAAAAAAAATGAATGATCGGGACTTTTTATATGCACAAAAAAAGTAAAATAAAAAAATCCATTTTAAGATCAAAATGCGCAAGACACGAAAAAAATTAATATAAAAATGTGCACCCAACAAAGATTGATGTGTTACTGAACAAAATTTTTTATGGGCATAACCCCCAATAATCAAGTGTTCAGGTATTAGAAGCTCCGATAGGTAGTAGAGTGTGTTATTCTCATGCTAGGGATGACAGATACCTAAAAGTAGGGAACCTGTAGTAAATGACACGCCAATCGGGCAGCTGATTGCGAATTAGTCGAGCGAAAGGGGGGAGCCACTTCCGGTCCAGATCAAGATACTATACCAAAATCTACTACAGCTTCGCGCTTCGGTATGCGAATAGTGCTTGTTGACATCTAGGGACCCTGTAGTGAGGGATGCGCCGAACAGGCAGCTAAGTGCCCCCCTCCACATAGCCTTTGGCGCGTCCCTCACTACAGGGTCCCTACCTACAACTGGGGACCCTACAGGGTCCCCAGGGACCACTACAGGGTCCCTACCTACAACTGGGGACCCTGTAGTAAGGGACGCGCCAATCGGGCAGCTGACTGCGGATTGGTAGAGCGAGAAGAGAGACATTTCCGTTCCAAATCAAGATACTATACCAAAATTTACTACAGCTTGTATACTTGTATCAGTATAAATAATCATGTTTAATGAGTTTATTTAAGGATCGTGTCTTATGTTTAAAACATTAAAAATACTTATTTATTCGTAAAATCTCCAAAGTTATATTAAGAATATTTTTTTAACGATATCCACTATTAATATAAATATCATTGTAATCTTTTTTAATATTCAGTAGAAGTTATCGTCCATTGGTGTTTCTAATTAACTTGAAAATTCATTTCCTTATTACAGATACTTTTTATCAGAAATTTTATCATAATATTATTTAAAATTGTTTTTATTTTAACATTAACTGATCTTTCACAGGTGTCGGTAATTTATATACTAAGATTTATAAGTATTACTTCGTAAGTAATCCTCTCATTTAATAGATTTTCGATATCAGTTTTCAATAAAGTAATCCATATAATCATTCATTTCTTACGACACCTTCGTATTTTATAAATATTTACAAGATAATATAACCGAAAAAACTTTATTCTGTACCATATTAACTATATTGGCTAAGTGTTCTTCTAAACCAATCCAATCATTATTAAACGAAATAAAAGTTAAGAATATAAAAAATAATTTCCTAACACTTAAGGCGTCGCTACTGAAACGGGAATACTTAACTTCTGATACATTTTTCTAAATGAATTCTTGTTATAAAATTTCTAAACTTAAAATGCTTCTGTTGAAATATTAATTATGTATTTAATTAAGTACCTTAAGATATCAAAATAATTATTACAGTTTTACGAGCATTTTTCTTTGGCGCTGACATTCGTATATTGTTTACTTCACATAATCACATAGCTACAGTGTTTTCCTTTTTATATTTTTTCCTACTACATGAGTTACACAGCGGGTTATTAATTTATTTACAGCATGAATTTCTATTACTTTTCTCTTTTATTTAATAAAAAGCTACTAATCTTGTGGGTTCACACTGCATACTTCAAATTGTTCAAATTTTCCTTTTTTACCTGTTATTCGGGTGTATGGGTTCAGAATACTGTTTTTCTTTTTAATTCAATTTTTTTATTTCATTACTATTACTATTGTCCATTTTTTAAACTTCAAAACTATTAATTACTTTCATTTTCCCAATACGATTGAATACCTCGCGCCTTCTACCGCTAGCTCTAACTTCCGTTCCATCTTCCCCCACCACATGGCCTTTGGCGCGTCCCTTACTACAGGATCCATACCTAGAAGTATGGGGCATTATTCCTCAACTGCCCCAACTCAAAAAGTCATGTTTTTCGATTGTCTCTAAATTCTGGGAATATGTTCGCCTACCCAACAGTAGTTAATACA
>NC_046660.1:116841082-116850404 GCF_010883055.1 Belonocnema kinseyi | reverse complement strand
AATTCAACCCCCCCTCACTTGGGGAGGGTTTGTAATCCTGGTCTATAAGTTTGTGGATTAACTACTGTTGGGTAGGCGAACATATTCCCAGAATTTAGAGACGATCGAAAAACATGACTTTTTGAGTTGGGGCAGTTGAGGAATAATGCCCCGTATTTACTTCTTCACAACTATAGTGTTCTTCGTGTATGTTTGGTCATCAACAAGAGAAATCATGTCTGCTTGTGTGTGAGAGAGCGGGGCGGTTGTTGTGTGTGAAGAATGTGAGATAGTTCGTGTTTTGTGTCATGATGAGTCAGATAATGCAACTGTAAGTAAAAAGGGTAAATATCTGTGTTGAAGAGTGATTAGGGGGAGGGTGGTTTGTGTAAATGTGTGTGTATTTGTGGGGGCTGTTAAAGAGTTTTTTGTGTTTGTAAATGTAAATGCTTGTATGAAGAGAGAAAGTTTGTGCTTATGATTGACTATGTTGGAATGGACTGTTATGTGGGAGAGTCAGAGGGTTAGTATAGTGTTAGTAAAAAGTGGTGGGAGGGGGGGGGTATGTATTAAATGGGTGAGTAAATACAACTCTGCCTTCATTTGGAAGAACACCGTTAACTGCATTTCGGATAAGTCCCTTGAGCCGCCTATCGTTAACTGCTTTCAGGTGACTTATCCGATTTGCTGTCAACGGTGTTCTTTCAAATCGAGGAAGAAGTCTCAGCAGAACGAGAGGGTTCTGATGAATGCAATTGAAAATTAGAAAGAGTGAGTGTGAGTGCTTTTTTGTGGGTTGGAAGTCAATGAGTGTTGGCTTCAAGAATGTTGTGCATTTGTTATTCTTTCAGGTGATTAATATACTGCCTGTTGGTGTGAAGATGATTACTATCGGGGAGAAAACTATAGGCATCTGCCTTTAAAGCTTAACGACTCAGTCAAAAAAGGGCTAGCGCAACAAAAAAACAGTCATTTAAAAGCTGAAAGTGTTCTACGTTAATGAGCAGTTGAGGAATTTAAAAAATAATAAAAATTTTTGCTTAAAAGTACAAAAATGTGCAACTATATTATCTTCAGTTCTAATACAGATATTAAAGCGATTCAAATTGCTAACTGTAATCGGGCTGTTTTTTTTTACTGCCGACCGCTGGTGCCTTTCTTTGACCCGTGGCCAGGTGCCATCCAAGCATTCAGAACTAGGGGCCGAAGAATGGCACCAGCGGTCGGCAGTGAAACAAAAAAGCCCCCACCCCCTGCTTTCTGTCACTTTTTTCCAACAAAAAAATGTCTAAAAATATCGCGATTTTTACATACTAGAAGACTAACACATCCTTCCGGGTGATTGAAAATAAATACAGAGCCTATCAATTACAGTTTGCAGTTTGAATTGGTTTAATATCTGTATTAGAACTGAAGATAATATAGTGGTTCAATACAAGCCCTTCTCGCACGTATACGTAACACACTTCAACTTTACTCACTATCAAACCAATCCAGTACTCCTATTATACATACAATTTCATGCACCCATTCATACACAACACAGAGACTTTTACTTACTTAGCCATTGAATACATATCCTTCCTCCTTGATAACACTACACTAACCCTCTGACCCTCCCACATAACAATCCCTTCCAACATAGTCAATCATATACACCAACTTCCTCTCTTCATACAAGCACTTACACTAGTCGTCCAACAGGACGAATTCCGGCAAGACGACCCGCTCAACATAACGACGGGCGAACGCTCACCGAAACGATGGCGGAGGCCGTACCTCTATCCCCTCCATTTTCTTCTCTGCAATGCACACGACTCAATGTTTCACTTAACACATAAGTTCGCTCTACACCGCACCCGCTCTCAGCGCAGAATAGTGGAGACCCCTCACGCCGTCGTCTTGTCGGACGGTGAAAGTCCGGCTAAAGTTACATTAGCGTGGCGACTCTAGTTGATAGTTATGAATATCTATTGTTTTTTCCTTCGTAAAGAGACGCCGCGATCGGGTCACGTTGACGTTTTTCTACTTTGTATTTAGAAAAGAGACGCTGCGTGGAGTATTGTGTTCAAATCTCGACTGCTTCTATCACTTCTAATTATTTGTAGTAGTAGTGGAGTTTTGGAGTAGTGGAGATTCATGATGATAATTACAATAGGCTCTTTCATAAAAAATTTCAAACGAAGTTAGTCTTCCATGTTTGAAGTAAAAACGACTGTTCAAATTTTCCAACAATTTTTGTTCAAGTCCATTGGCGCATGGAAGGAATATGTTGGTTGTAAGATTTTTTGCTTATAGTACAGTTATTCAGGTTCAAAAAAAGAACTATTTTCCGAAAATGTGAAAAAAACGAGATTCAGAACAATTAGATTCATACAGGATAATATGAATTATTCTCGTATATGATTTACTTTAGGATTATTAAAATTTGAAACACAGTTTATTGGAAATTGCTTTATTTAATGAGATACAAATACTGCGTTTTAATTCTATAAACAAAGAGTTTATTCAAATTGCAGAAGAAAGGTACGTCTAACTCCTAAGAGTGAAGCAAAACGACTGTCGACTAAGGTCCTAGACTTAGGTCATAAAAATGTCCCACTCACGCCCTTTATAAAGCAGTCAACCCTGTACTCCAGATCATAGCATTCGTCACTTCACACCAAAACCATAAAACTAAAACACTTACTTATCTATGCATTCTTAGAATCGTGAGAGGAAATTAACTTTTGGTTTACAATCTCACGTATTCCAATATTCTTTCTAATACTCAACACGCCCCCTCAAAAATTAATCGACGACAATTATTTTTATAATGATATGATTTATAATGATATTTTATGTCAATATGTTTGGATCTTTTATGGCTCGTTGGATTATTCGCAATGCTTATACAACCGTTATTATCATCGTAGATAATTATTGGTTTGGAAATATTTATACTAATACTATTTGCTAACGATTTTAGCCACATTGCTTCTTTTACTGCATCAAAAAGAGCCATATATTCAGCTTCAGTAAATGAAGCTGCCACAGATAACTGTTTCTTTGTATTCCAACATATTGTACATTTTTCAAATAATTTAAATACATAGCCAGTTGTGCCTTTTCTATTATTTTCGTTACGACCACTCCAATCAGAATCAACATAACCACATAATAGTCGCTCATAATTTCCCCTGATATATGTTAATTTAATATCAATAGAGCCCTTGAGGTATCTTAATAATCTTTTTAGACATTGCCACAATTCCTTATTATTTTTATTCGAGAATCTACTCAAAATATTTATTGCAGTACTTAAGCCAGGCCGCGAACAAACCATTAAATACATTAAACAACCAATAAGATTTCGGCGAGGAGCATCATACTTTTCGTCTGAATTTAAAGCAGTATAATCTAATTTCCTCTCAAGAGGTGTGCTTACAGCTTTGCAATCAGCCATATTGAATTTATCGAGAACTATTTTAATGTACGCACTCTGATTTAAGGTAATTCTATCCTCATTTCTATCTATTTTTATCCCAACAAAGAGTTTAATTTCATTCAAATCTGTCATACGAAATGTATTCATTAAATAATTCTTGAAACTTTTCATTGTTTCATCATTAGCAGTGGCAATTACTAAATCATCCACATAGAGAACTACATAGATATTTTTAGATATATTCCCTTTGTCTAAAATATAGATACATCAATCAACAGATGAATTTCGAAAACCTTTATCAATTAGAGTTTGTTCAAATACTTCAAACCAGAATTTGGCTGTTTGTTTCAGTCCATATATGGCTCTATTTAATTTGGAAACTTGATTGTCTTTACATTTAATACCTTCAGGTACTTTCATATAAATTTCTTCTTTTAATTTACCATTTAGAAAAGCACTTTTGATATCCATATGATGAATTCAATAAATTAAACTGATTTGAAAAAGCCATTATGAATCTGAAGCTTGAAATTCTTGCGACAGGCGCAAAAGTTTCATTATAGTCAATCAGATACTCTTGACTGAAACCGTGAGCAACGAGACGAGCTTTGTATCTTAATGGATTTCCAAATTCATCGTTTTTAATAGTAAAGATCCATTTACAATCAACTATATTTTTATTTTCAGGCTTCGTTACTGAAGTCCAGGTGTTATTAATTAACAGTGAATCAATTTCATCTTTAATGGCTTTTTCCCACTCTATTCTATCAACTCTGTTTTCAATTTCATGAATTGAAGTGGGTATTTTACATAAAAGTGATTGAGCGCACATGATATAATCGTCTGATATATCATCTTCATTATATGATATATGAAAACGATTTTTAATCCTTTCACTCCTTCTAGGCTCAGAGAATTTTTCGACTTCTAATTGTTTATCTTGAGATGTTGACTCAGTGTGCAAATTTATATCTGTTTTAATTACAGATTTCTCAACCGCAGTACCTAATTTAGCAACTTTATTAGGATTAATTTTAATTCTTGATTCTAATGAACCTGATTTATCATTATCAGATTTATAAGACTTTTCAACTGATTTTGACAGAATGTCAGATGCATCAGTTACATTTTGGGAGTTTTCTGAATTAACCCCTTCAGGTTTTACCACAGGCCTGGAAACCAAGAAATTTGTCTCATCAACAATAACGTCTCGAACTACACAGAACTTTCCACTTTCTACGTCCCACACTTTATAACCATTTGGTTCATACCCTACTAATATATCCTTCCAGGATTTTTCATCAAATTTGGTCTTTCTGGTTTTATTATGTACATAAACTGTAAAACCAAAAACTTTCAAATATTTTAATTGAGGTTTCTTTTAATGCCACAATTCATATGGTGTTTTACTATGTTTCACAGCTTTAGTTGGTGTTAAATTAATTAACAAAGTAGCAGTTAGAACCGCTTCTCCCCAAAAACATTTTTCTAAACTAGCACCAAAAATCATGATACGGGCTTTCTCCGTTATTGTCCTAATCATTCGTTCTAACACACCATTTAACTGTGGGGTTTGTGGAATTGTCAAGTGATAACTAATACCTTTTTGCACACAAAAGTCTTTCATCTCATTTGATAAATATTCCCTTCCATTACCACTATACAAATGAACTATTATTAAATTAAAATGAATCTCACTTTTTGCAATAAAATCTTTAAAAACTGAGAAAACATCTGATTTATATGCAAATAAATATGTAACAAAATAGTGAGTGAATTCATCAACAAAAATCACAAAATAATTTTTATTATCGTTTGGAATCACATGATCAATTTGGCTCATGTCACTTATCATTTTCTTATTTTTTAATTCTATAAATTTTGATCTTCCAATATGACCCAAACGTTGATGCCACAATTCATAATTACTACATATGACATTATTTGCCTGATTCTTATCGTTTATCATATTATTTTCAACAACAAAAACGACACTTATTAAATTATTCAATGGCTTACCTTTCATCAGGACCTTACCGTCTTTTATTACCTGAACTCCACCTGTTTCATTAAATACAACTTTCATACCAGTTTGTTGCATTTTTAGTACTAAAAGTAGATTATTTGTTGGAATGTCAGGAAAATAGAGAACATTTTCCAGAACTCCTGGGATGCCCAAATTAGTTGTGACCTGGATTGTTCCCTTCTTTGTCGCACTTATGAAGGATCCATTTTTCGCAATAGAAATCTTCATAGGAGGTTGCAATTCAATGAAGCTGCTGAACAAATCATCCCTCTTGACAATATGGTCCGAAGCTCCAGAGTCGAGAAGGAAAGTAACTTTTCCTTCTTTTTCTGGTAAATAGTCTCCAGCCATGTAAGCAAAACCAGATGTACTTGTAAATGAATTCGATGGATTTTCAGTTATTTGAACGTTTTGAACAGTTCTATTTCTATCATTTTGGTATTGAAGTCCTCTTTTGTAGTGGTAACAATTTTTCGTTATGTGTCCTTTCCTGACACAGTGATAACATTTGACCTCAAATGATTTTTTTTTTATCTGAAGTTCCGTTCTTTAAATTGTCCCTGATGAAAATTTTTCGAGCATCTTGAAGCTTCATTGTTATATTTTTTGCAGTAGAACTATCTTTATTTTCAGCTTGAAGCATCTTTACGCTCGTATCTCCACAAAAGCCAGAGTCAAATTATCTTCTGATAATGTCTCGATAGCAGTTATTACACCATCATATGTTGTAGGAAGAGTTAGAAGTAGATGAGACACCTTGTCATGTTCATATAATTTAGCAGCTGCTGCTGAAAGCTCAGTAATCAAATCGTCGAAAATATTTCTTTCGCAGTACCCTCTGCCTTTGCAAAACCGAGAAACGAGTCCGATAAGTACTCAACAATTACACTTTTGGCAATTCTCTCGGCTTTATTCCACTCATGATTCACATTAACCGGAATTTCACTATCTAAAACTTTAATTACGTCTAACTCATTTAACAATGCACGTATTCTAAACTTCCAAACACTATATTTTTATCAATCAAATGGTTTGATGTTCCTTTTCATTTTTAAACTTTCCATTGTCACTTATCACGCAAAAAAAAACTTCACAAAATTGTAAAATCTTCACAGTTTCTTTACAGTTACATCACTTCAAATTTTTATTTACATTAAAAAAAAATATCGCGAATTTCTGGGCCCATAACCTATGGGAAATTGCTTTATTTAATGAGATAGAAATACTGCATTTTAATTCTATAAACAAACAGTTTATTCGAATTGTAGAAGAAAGGTACGTCTAACTCCTAGACTTAGGTCATAAAAATGTCCCACTCACGCCCTTTTTAAAACAGTCAGCCCTGTACTCTAGATCATGGCATTCGTTACTTCACACAAAAACCATAAAACTAAACACTTACTTCTCTATGCATTCTTAGAATCGTGAGAGGAGATTAACTTTTGCTTTGCAATCTCACGCATTCCAATATTCTTTCTAATACTCAACACAGTTCGTCGAGTCAACAATGCTATTCCTAATTATGGCAGCTATTTTGGCTTGTCGAAATAGTTAGATACTTTAGTTGAAGCGACTTGTTCGCCTTGTTGTTATTACTAAGATGAACCTAGCAAAGTTGTCCCCTGTCCTAACTAGGCAAAATAGTTGATTTCTTGTATGCAGGTACACTATCCGTCCAAGAAGACGACCTCCGGCAAGACGACTCGCTCAACATAACGACGGGCGAACCAGGGACGGTCAACGCAATGGGAAGTAAACGGCCGCGTACTATTATGATTATATTTAGTTCTCAGACCAATTGTACGCGCGCTGCTGTCGACAGCGGGTGAACTGGGCAAGGGACCCAAGTGCGAAGTCTCATACGGCCCAGCATTGGCCCATAGTCGGCAAAAATATTGCCGAAGCTCGGCTGCCATCATCGGGCCAATGACGGAATGATAACTATGGGCTGCACTTGGCAGCCAAGGTTTGGCTGCCATTGTCAGCCCAACACTGGGTACCAATATCGCACTAACCTGGATCATTTAAACATTTTGGTTAATTTTAACGACTACTGCTATAGTCTAAGGATATGACATAAAAGGTATTTAAAAAATAAATGTTTATGTATTGCGAGTACTTTGAATATGAATATTACTGGTCCTGTTTAGATTGAATACATATATTACATTTTGAACATTATATTGCAAATAAAATTTCTAAGGCTACGGGGTATCGAACCTATATCTATATAATTAAATCTATCGCCTAGCAGTCGGGAGTGCTAACCACTTCGCTAAACCGACAAGTTGAAACACTGTGAAAAAGTCATCCTCATAAGCTACAGTTCAAAAAAGTTTATTTAAATGTAAAATACATAAACTATTAACAGGAAAATCAATACAACAATGTTTTAATAAATACTTTAAATCGATTACAATTTTTCTTCGCGTAATATTTCGTTTTCTCTTCTGGAGGCTACTTTACAAGTTTTTGAAAGAGAAAATGTAATTTTTCATAAACCTTCAAAATTTTGAATGACAGAACTTAAAAATTACATCATGAACTTTGACGATTTTTCAACAACAAAATTTTTATTTTTCGTGTAAGATTGGTGTTTTAGTTGCTAAAGGAGATATTGGCGAAATACAGAGCCGATGCTGGGCCAAACATCACTGGAGAATCGGAAAATATAAATAGCCAATATAGGCTGCCAGAACTGACGCAACATTGGGCCGATTAAAATTCCGATAGTGGCCCAATATCGTTAGCCGAATTTTGGCTGCCAAAATTGGACAAACACTTGGATGTGTATTCAGGTCCGAGAACTCGCACTTGGATTGTTTTTTAGTTTCTAAAAGTAAGAGTTGGCACAATGAAGTGCTGATACTGGGCCAAGCATCGGTGGAGGATCGTCAAATATAAATAGCCAATATAGACTACCAGCACTGGCCCAACATTGGACCGATTCAAATAAAACATGGTTTGCTGTGGTGAAAGTGACACTTGGGCCAGTAATGTGTCGTCACTGGGCCAGACTTTGGCGGATCCTCGTGAAACATGGTTCCCCGTACTAAAAGTGAAACTTGGCGCAATAAAGTGCCGATACTGGACCAAGCATCGGTGGAGGATCAACAAATATAAATAGCTAATATAGGCTGCCAGCACTGGCTCAACACTGGGCCGATTCAAATACCGATCTTGCCCCAATATCTTTAGCCGACCTTTGGCTGCCAAAATTGGACCAACGCTGGGCCGTGCATTCAGATCCGGCAATTCGCACTTGGGGAAGGTTGATTTTTGAAATCGAAAGCGTTGACGGTCGACTGGCCCTGGAATTTAAAAACTGTCATTTGCGACTGACAATCTGAAAAACTTGTGTTTGCAAATTTTTATTTGCGTATTGCCATACGAAATAATTAGTGTAAAATTATGGAAATATGATTTAAAAGGCATTAACAAATGTTGCTTATCTGTCTTTTGTCTCATATTCTTCAAATTTTGTTTTAAGTCTTTCATTTTACTCTAATTAT
The DNA here is from genome assembly GCF_010883055.1 of Belonocnema kinseyi. Taxonomy (NCBI): domain Eukaryota; kingdom Metazoa; phylum Arthropoda; class Insecta; order Hymenoptera; family Cynipidae; genus Belonocnema; species Belonocnema kinseyi. The sequence goes on along the minus strand of NC_046660.1, from coordinate 116,841,460 downwards.
AATAAAACGAAAACATATGAAAGAACTATATATACATATACGTGCACTGACGCATGCACATACGATCTAGTTCACAGGCCAATTGTACGCGGCGTTAGCTCTGGGTATCTATTGCCGCCTACTTTCCATTGCGTTGACTGCCCCTGGGGCAAACGCTCAACGAAACGATGGCGGAGGCGTTCCTAGCGACGGGATATCGATATATAGAAACCGATATTTGAAAGGCAATATCGATATTTTGTGATAATTTCGATATCGATATCCCATCACTTTTTTTTTGCTTAGGGGTCATTCACAAAATATGTGATAAGTTTAGGTGTGGGTGGGGGCCTGCCGAAGTATCATTCTCCAGGTTAAGACCTGTGGAAAAGATATCAC
>NC_046660.1:116839085-116841072 GCF_010883055.1 Belonocnema kinseyi | reverse complement strand
CATCAATTCCTGAAAAATGTATCACGTTCTTTGTGAATGGCCCCTTGACAGAATTCGCTTTTTAGTTAAATAGTGAGTGAAAAAACACACAAACATTGAATACAAGTAAACGTAAGTAGACATGATATTTTTCATTCATTATTTATCTTTGTATATTTTCTAATCTGTATTGTGTGAATATTTGTAAATAATAGAAGTCTCAGGGAAGACGGGCTCAATTAACCTCAAACGCATAAAAATACAATATATATATATATCCACTTAAAATCTCACAAATTGAAAGTGTTTCATATTTCACTCAATATGGTATTTACCTTAATTTTACTTGAAAGAATTTTTTATATTACTATCCTACTTTCGGGATACATATCTCTCTGTTTTGTGTGTTTATACAGTTATTGGGCTACATTACTTTTAGAATGGGGTGGGGGGATTGTCTAAAGTTGTTAAGTTAGTTTTTGGACAGCCCCTTACATACAATATTCCTTTTTCATAAGAAAACAGCAATTACGTTCTAAATTAATTACTTCCACGCAGTTACTGATGGCTCACTCAAGAGTCTTATTTAAAATATAGTTACTGCATTATTTAAAAAACAAGAGTTCTACTTGTTTAGATTTATTATCTTACAACTATTAAAACCAATTTGTTTTGTTTAATTAAGCGAATCAACACTCGCAGAAATCAACGAAAGATGGAATTTAAAGCCAAAGCAACAAATTCCGAAGGTTGTGTTGCAGAAGTTAACAAATAATAATGAAACACTCAGCAATGCATATTAAATATAAGTCCTTTATTGTTTAAACAAAACATTTTGGTACAAGGTTATAGAAAATGATGTTTGGTTTTGTACAAACTTACTTTCTGTTGCAGGTTTGAGGAGAAGAATGATCATAGAAAAAATATTATATTAAACTATTTTGTTGCTTTTATACATTTGTTTTAATAATACTGTTTTTATACTCATTATAATTATGTATTCGTTTAAAATTAAAAATATCGAAAATATCGATATTTTTTATCCGATATATCGATTTTTTCGATATTTAGTTTCCAATATATCGATATTTAAAATATCGATATTTAATAACTGTGAATTCTTCATGAAATTGACCATTTGAGCATATTAATTATCATTGGTCAATTAATGATTAATTATTTAAATAAATTAAATTTGTATAAATTTTGTTTTCGAAAATGTGCCCCTCCCCTTAAAACTATCACTATTAGTCTATTGGAATATTTAATAACTTTGGTTTATTAATTTTTAATTGCTTAAACATATGTAATTTGGTTGAATAATTTTGGTTTGAACATACGTTTTTTCCCTAAAAATTATCACTATTAGTCTAGTGGAATATTTTTTAACATTATCTCATTCATTTTAAATTATTTAAACAAATAAAATTTCTTGCAATAACTACGTTTAGAATTTTTTTAATACAAATTATTACTGTGGGTCTACTATCGGCGAGAAAACTATAGGCATCTGCCTTTGAAGCTTAACAACTCAGTCAAAAACAATGCTAGCGCAACAAAACAACAGTAATTTAAAAGCTAAAACTGTTCTACGTTAATGAGCTTGAAGACGTTTATGTAAAAAAAATTTTGTGCTTAGCAGACTGAAAAATGTAAAAAAGTAAGGTTTTTTGGGTACATTTAAGAACAGTCAAGTTTAGAGCATTATTCCTTATAGAAGGGGCGATGGAAAACATTTAAAAAAATTCATGAGTATGAGGAAAACTGTTGTGAACCAGTTGCAATTGAGAAATTTAAAAAATAATAAAAATTGTTGCTTAAAAGTACAAAAATGTGCAACTATATTATCTTCAGTTCTAATACAGATATTAAAGCGATTCAAACTGCAAACTGTAATCGATAGGCTGTGTATTTATTTTCAATCACCCGGAAGGATGTGTTATTCTTCTTTTTTTGTGAAAATCGCGATATTTTTAGACATTTTTTTTGTTGCAAAACAAGTGACAGA
>NC_046660.1:116829279-116838985 GCF_010883055.1 Belonocnema kinseyi | reverse complement strand
GCTTTCTGTCACTTGTTTTCCAACAAAAAAGATGCCTAAAAATATCGCGATTTTCACAAAAAATAAGACTAACACATCCTTACGGGCGTTTGAAAATAAATACAGAGCCTATCAATTAGTTTGCAGTTTGAATCGCTTTAATATCTGTATTAGAACTGAAAATAATATGGTTGCACATTTTTGTACTTTTAAGCAACAATTTTTATTATTTTTTAAATTTCTCAATTGCAACTGGTTCACAACAGTTTTCCTCATACTCATGAATTTTTTCAAATTTTTTCCATCGCCCTTTGTATAAGAAATAATGCGCTAAACTTGACTGTTCTTAAATGTACCCAAAAATCCTTACTTTTTTTACATTTTTCAGTCTGCTAAGCACAAAAATTTTTTTACATAAACGTCTTCAAGCTTATTAACGTAGAACACTTTCAGCTTTTAAATGACTGTCTTTTTGTTGCACTAGCATTATTTTTGACTGAGTTGTTAAGCTTTAAAGGCAGATGCCTATAGTTTTCTCGCCGATAGTAGTGGAATATTTATTAGTAATAATTTTTATTTAAAAAATAGTTAAACAAATTCCATTTGCTAAAAGAATTGAAAATCGATGAACAAATGTTAATAAATATTCCACTAGACCAAGAGTAATATCTTTTAAGGAAAAAAATAATTTCCGAAAAAAATTGTTTAAGCAAATTCCATTGGTTTAAATAATAAACAATTAATGAACGAATGATAATAAATATTCCGCTAGACTAATATTAATAATTTTGAGTAAAAAAAGACGAAAATACATTGTTCAAAAGGTCGATTTCATGAAGAATTGACATTTTTTGTTTTAAGGGTAGTTTTCACGTACTCGTGGAGGTGTTTAGGGGTATCAAACCCATATGTCTGATAGATGAAATTCTTCGTTGGATAATTCTCTACAGGCTCCCATACTTTCCCGTCACATTTTCTGAAACCGTAAAAAATTATTCCAAAAACTCAAAAAAGTGCTTTTCTTCCATGTATTTTACATGGGAAACTTCAAGTCAAAACCAGCACCTGTTAAAATAAAAAAATAGAAAATTAGGAAATTTCTTTTTTCGGATTAGGAATAAAATTGGGGGGATCGTTGCCCTCTAGCATGCAAAAAAATTTTGCCATGCATTTTTGGACCACCCTATAGTGTCCCATATATTGGCACAATTCGTGGCCTAGTTTTTATCCGTGACTATAATTAAACTTTAAGTTGCGAAGTACTCTCTCTCTCTCTCTCTACCCCCCCCCCCCTTCTCAGTGCAAACAAATATTTCCGGGTTCGTTGCACAGTTGACGAGAATGAAAACTCAAAATAGAGAAAAAAAATTTTAATAATTAAGGTCCATTATAACCCAAGACCTAGTTTTTATGGAAGTGAGCATATCTACCCTGAACAGTGCAGCAGCTCGTGGGCGCCTATACACACTTGATTCAAGATAGGATTCATAGAAAAATAATAAAGCCTGTGACTGACGTAGACTTATTATATAGGGGTTCGATCCCTTCGATGAGCATTTACACTCCCTCATGTTCCTAAATGAAGTGTAAAGAAAAATTGATCGCTGCTCGAAAAGGAAAAGTTAATAACGATAGCGCACAAATACGTACGTTTGGGCTGCGATGCGTGAGTGAAGCGAATTACGTACGTGTTCTTGCATATTAATGTGAAATTCCCCTAGGTTTATTATTGGAAAATACCCTCGTGAGAACGTCCCTGATTCTCAAAATTAATTTTCAGAGATGATATATGTAATATATAGGCTAAAGGAACCAATTGTCGAAAACGTAACTTTTATCCCCTGTGGAAGATAAAATCTGCCGTAATTTGAGAAAACACCATTAACTGCAAAAAACCGAAAAATGAGTTTTTTATATCGTTGGAATCGCGAAGAAAAGATGCATCTGACGTTTACAGTAATTTTTTTTAATTGTTAATAACTTTTGAAAAAATTATTGCAAAATTTTGGAAAAACGCCATCAACTACAAAATTTGGCGAGTCGTGATTTGGAAGAGAGCTGTAACTGACCGTTAACTGCAGGTTCAAATAATGGACAGGTGAATACGTCACAGAAAAATTCGAGAAAAAGCAGCAATTGGCAGTTACGGACTTTACTAAATCATCGGGCGGTGATTTCGAGCCTTCGTGATTTCGAAGAGAACCGTACGTGCTTACGGCATTCTCCAAAATCATCGAACGCCGAGAAAAAAGATACGTAATTCGAGAAAAGCCGTAACTGCATTTATGTTGAGCTGCCAGATTCTTTTGCCGTAAACGGCGTTTTCTCAAATCACGACAGGCCTATTTCTGAAGTTTGTGATTCGAAGAGAACCGTAACTGCCCGTTACGGGGTTTTATAAATTTCAGCATCCAAATCAACACTGTTAACTGCATTTTACATAATTAATTACCATTGTTTAATCATTTTGTATTGTTGCCAAGAAGATTAAAACATAACATATTTTAAAATATTTTTCATTTATTTTACAATTATAAGACTTTTTTATGTTCATGCACACTGCATTTATTAGTTTGCAGCCCGGAACGACCCGGAAATTCGTGGGAAAATATTAAAGTAAAACATTACCACATACTACATAGGAATGTTCACGAGTCAAAAAGGACGTCTAAAATAGAAATAAAACGCTAAAACGTCTAAAATATGTCCTTATGTTGAAGAACATTTTTGAGATAAAAGAAGGTCCCACTGCACATGTTTTTTTTTTTAATGAAAACAGTTCGAAATTAATTACTATATACAGGACATGTTTTTAGTTTGATTGATATCTTAGCTCTACTTCAGCAGAATATTTTTATAACATAAATCCCATGAGCACACGTAAAAATTTTGAAAAAAAATGTAAAGCAACTTTTAGTACTGCTGTCCCTATTTAGACTTTTAAAACATTTAAAAAAAAGTTGGTACTAGAATTCCATTAACATTTTTTTTACATTACTCGGAATCAAATCCTACTACATATTTGTGGGCTCTGTTATTGTGCAGATTAAATAAATAAATTGTACCAAATAATTATTTAAGGAAATTAGATTAATTTTTGTATAATAATCCTAGCCGAGCCTAATGTAAATCTTATAGTGGTGTAGTTTTCAGGCTCCCATCCTAGGCTACTTTTTTGAGGGACTATTCTTTTTTTTCAATTACACTTTGAAACAAGTTCATTTTTGAACATGTATCAACACTTCTTTTTGAACCTGAAGATTCTGGTATCCTAGAATTGAATATACAATGAAATATCCTTGTATTATATTTGAGTCCTAACCCAAAAATGCCTCTAGCAATAAAAACCCATATGCATACATTGCATTAATTTGTACAGCCCTGGTAAAGTATACTAAAATGAAATGACAGAGAGGAGTACTGACCTGCCGAAAGCGGAGACGCTAGTTGGAACAGGGAAAGGCAGACCCAGGCTAAGGCCCCTTAGACCCAGGTGCGGCGGTGGAGGATGCAGAAAACCTCCCACAGGGGACACAAGGGGTACTCCTGGTGCAGTTGTCGACCCCATGCATCCGGGCGTCCCTGGATAAGTTGGTGGCATCGAGCAAGTCCTTAAAGCCCTTCGATGCTGCCTCCTCATTCTCCTCTCCCTCCTTCTCGCATCCCTAACATCTTCAGCTTCCTGGACCGGCTGTGGGACAATTTGGGGACCTACTTCCGTCTGCGCCTCCGTCGAGGTAAATGAGCGGGGATACTCCGCAGTCGGCTCGACCTGGGGATCCTGTTGATCCTGGTCTGACTCGGGAATACTCTGGGACGGGACATTTTCCACGACGCCTCCATCAACGGTGACGACACTTACAGGCCTTGGGGCATTCCCAGAAAGAGCCCCAGCCATTGTACGCTCCTGAACATTGGTCTCCACAGCAACACTTCGCCCCCTCGTCGTCCCCAGGTGTCACGCTCGATCTCTTTTCAAGTTCCTCTCTACCCACGGCGCTCCCACTCTCGCTTCACTGTCTATAACTCCTCTATGTATATAACTTGCTCTTCCTGGATTGTCTCACTCTGACGCACTTGACGTTTCACTGACTCAGTTACTCCTGTTGCTGAGCACGAGTCGGCTTCTTTGTCTTGGGAATCACGCGGAGCGCGAGATGAAGGTGATTCTGTTATTCGCTTCCACAGGACTCAGCATCAACCACGGCTCCCTTTAACGACTCCAGCGACTAGTTCTGCACTACCATTAAAGTTGCCGCGCGGGCCTGGTGATTCAATTTGTCGCGTCCTCCTCGAGAATAGAGCATGACGACTCGTCTTGGCCTTCTTTTTTTTCCTCGGGACCCAGTCGCCCGATGGGGACGGAAAAAAGCTAGTAGCGTCACGGATTGGTGGACAGTTTGGCTTTGGCTCAAACCAAGGTTCTTGAGCACTGACAATCAAGACACCATCCTTGTGTGAGACTCGAGACGCTCCCGGGAACGCCTCGGAAAGAACACTCCTTTTTGCAAAGATCGCTGCAAATTAGTTCCCATGAAGAGTACCACAGATCCTTGAATCTTCTTGTGACCCCTGCCGCCTTCAATATTAGGTACTTCTTTTTGAATTTTCCTTCTTCTGGAACTAAACTTCCTCTTGGCAAGCGTGATGGAACCTTCGGCACAAGCACCCTTTCGATTTTGGTATATTGGTCACGTCAGCATGATCTGAAAATGAAAAGTGTGTTTTAATATTCCCCTTATACACTTACATAGTTCACCAATGGCGAACGGTCGTGACTCGTGAGTCTCGTAACCGCTCACCGAGAGCGAGCAATCTGGCGCGGAACGCCTCTCAACAGGCCCTTTCAAATCGTCAAAGCACACGATTCCTTATTTCATGTGGATGATGAACGATCAAAGGGAATCGTCGATCTTGCTTCTTCCTGTTCTGGGATCGGTTTATACTCGAAGCCGATCGAGCATGGACGCAGTGTCAAAATCGATTCTATAATATATTTTACGTCCGACGGGTACATATTGGAATTGGAGTATTAGAAATATATCAATCATTATCACCGTAAACGAGATTTCAAGGGATTTTAAAAGAGTTTAGAATTGTCTGGTTATATGAAAGTATTTCAACAATTGAAACGGTATTAAACTAGATTTCCAAATCTTTTCAGGGATTTCATGAAATATCAAGGATTCAAATATTAAAACGCATTTCAAGGGATTTTACAAATTTTTCTGAAAAATTTCAAATGATTAAAAAGATTTCAAGATCTTGTAGACATTGACTAGTACGATTTCAGAGAGAATTTTTATTTTCCCAAGGGATTTTACTGATTTTAATCAGATTTACCGGAAATTTTGCTAAATTTCAAAGGATTTCAAGAGATATCGAAAGATTTTGAGGACTGTTAAGGAATTAGGAACGCTTTCCATGTATTTCAAGGTCGATTTTTCAAATCAATTTTTTCATCAATCTATATAGGGATACCCACTTGATGCACTCAAATTGTAGGTGGTAACGTACGGAAAGTATACAATAACTTTAAAGTATTAAAAGATAAGTTTTTATGCAGCGGACATATACATTTTTAATTATCAGTGTGTAGTTTTACACGAGTTTACATTCCTTCCCGTCTCTTCTGCATCTAATACTAAAATTTGGTAATCATTAAATAATTTGTGTACTGAATATCGAACTGTTCAATTTCATTTTTCTCCGCATATTGAATTGCAACAAGAGCGCTTTGAAAAAGATAACCATGTGCGAGAAAACTCTGGTCGAAGATTGGCGCGCACCAGAGAGCTTCAATTTTGGCACATTAAAAGTTGCGTAATTGCTTAATTTTTTAATTTATAAGAGAAAGAAAGTGCTTTCGAGCTATTGGTAGCTCTACTGAATTGCAAATACAGCGCTTTAAAAAAGATAACCGTGTGCGAGAAAGCCCTTGTCAAAGATCGGCGCGCACTAGAGAAAGCTTCAATTTTGACACATAAAAAGTAACATTTGCACCAATTATTTCTTTTCAAGAATGAATATTTTTTGACGGACAAACTTCAAAAAACCAAAATCAACAAGTGCTCTGAAAATCAATGACGCCGCGGTGACACCACATTATGAAGGATGGCACTTACGCCAGAAAGCATCGTGGCACTTACGCCCGTATGAAGTGAATTTTTGTCCTAGGCCTACTTTCGGGTCGAACTGGACCAAAATCTTCTATAGGAACTAGAGTTAGAGGGAAACAAGTAGTTTAAGCCAATAAACCGATTTTTGCAAATTTGGCACGCCCGTATGCAGTATGGCCCTTCAATTATACAATTATTAATTTGTGAAAATTCGCGTAAGGTTAAGAGATATTAAATTTTTTGAAAATATTCCAACATAATTTATAACTTTAAAAAATTTTATAAAATTGTAAACAAAATATAAATTTAGAAAGATTCTAATACAATTTTTTGATGTCATTCAAGGATTTAAAAATATTCAAGATAAAAACAATTATTGCTCGAAATTCATGTAAAAATTGCAAATGATCTTCCATTTGGAAAAAATTAATTTTAAGAGAATATTTGGGATTATAAGAAAAAAATGTTGATGAATAAATAAAAATAAACTTAATATTATTTTAGAAAAATTCAAGTGAGTTTAAGAGATATATAAAGGTTTTGCGATGAATGAGAAATAATTTACAACATGAAAGCATTTAAATTTTATTTTTACATTTTTGAAGATTTTAAACAAAAAGTTTAGAAGGTTTTTGAGCATTTTAAAAGGCTTCAAAAGGATAAAAAAAATTATTAAGATTTTCGAAGAAAATTAAAAATGATTTTTTATTTAGAATAATTAATTTCAAGAGACCATTTTTAAACAATTTTAAGGCTTTTCAAAATGGTCAAAAAAGAATCTGTGCGATTTAAAGGCAATTTTTTTAACTTTGAAGGATTTTTAGATAATTCTAGAAAAATGTTGAATAAGTTTCATAAATATTTAGAAGTTTTGTAAAAATTTGAGAGATGATTTGAATTTTAAACGTATACCAAAAAGATTCAAGCAATAGAAGTTTATAATTTTTAAGCGATTTATGGATTTTTAAAGGTTCAAAGACAATACAACAATTTTCTTAAGATACCTGAAAAAATTTAAAATCATATTTTAATTAAAAAATATATTTCTACAAGTTTATTTAAAAAGATTTCAAAAGAAACAAGGGTTTTGATTAATGAAGAACAATTTAAAAAATGTTATTTTTTTCCGACTTAAAATAGAATCAAGAGCATTTTGATCGGCTGGAAAGAATAATCGACTTTTGAGATCATAATGATCTGATTCGGGATCATGCATGAACTCAAACCAAGGTGGCTGGCGTTCTAAGAGTACCTTAGCTGATATGCAAGCTTTTATGCTGTCTGATTGTGCACTGTGCTTGAAAAGTAAAAAAATTAACGAAATCTGACATTAGAAAATATCAACTGTTAAGTGTAGTTGTCACTTGCGTGCGGTTAGATACAATTTTTAGGTTATCCCGTTATGACATCAGCGTCAAAAATTGGCGGACATTTTGTTTAGTCTGACAAATGAACCAAAAAATAAGATTAAATTGACCCGGAAGGACAGATCATTATGATCTCGGGAGTCAAATGATCGCTGGAGTAAAATGCTCTGCAACAAAAATGTCCCTTTTTTAACTAGGTAAGCTAAGCATTCTGTACCGTTTACCATTCTGTTTCGAATCAATAACACCCTTTCCGTACCATGCAGTTGAACTCCCACCTACACATTGATATCCTCTAGTTCTTTAGTAGAATTATTCTCACGCGTTAAGGACGCGTGAATGGATTTTGTTTCCAAAATCAGTTCACAGTCGTGATAGACGTGAATCACGCGAGTCTCGAGTCTTAGTCACATCTCACAGTGGGAACAAATCCGAAAAAGCTGGCCGAAACCCCAAAATATTTTTTTCTATACGATTCTTTAAATGTAATGTTGGGACCATCAAAATCCGGGAATTAAACATAAAATTTACCAAAAGCTTGCCTGAAGTATCACTTCGAATCTAGGAGTCGAATGTGAAGATTTGTGTCCGCGCAAGGTGCTGAAAAAACGTGCAACTGCGAATGTGCGTTAGTCAGTGAAAAACAGTGGTTGTTCATTCTGCAACATGTCTCACGCACAGAAAGGTATGCAAAATTGAAATACATCGTGGACTATTCAAAGATTACTATTGCATAGAAAGTAGTTAAGAACAATTGATAGCACAAAAAATAACTTTTGAAGTTGAAAAATCCTATTTATGTTTGGATACAAAAAAGGTCCATCGCGTTCCACATTAAAACTTGTTTGAGCTTGCTCACTAGACATCTTTTGTTCGAGGGAAACAACATTTTTCTGCTTTTAGCTGCTATTTTGTCTCCAGTATAATTGTGTATAACATTTTTGAAAAAATTGAGAATTCTTCGCATTTATATTTCATAATGCATTGACAATTCTTCGATTTTATTTGTATTTCAGACTTAGGTGACAGAGGTGGTATTACGCGAAACGATTTTTTTCATTTTTTAACAGAACACTTTAATGACAAAATAAGTGGTATATATGAAACTGTGCAGAAAGAAGTGATAACTCAATTCAGATATAATGTTTAGTTAACCGAGAAACAGAAAACGGCTATAGGCACGAATATAAAATTTTTTGACATAACGTAGCAGGAAGTTTGTCGCAGAGAAAAAAAATTTTTAGACAAAATTAAAGAATTGTTGGATCAATTTGTTATCTCATCTGACAGCAGATCGGCAGGCAAAAAAAATTGGAAGATATTTTTCGAAGGCTTTTGGTAGCATCGGATCAATTGATTTCCAGTTTTTCGAAAAACACCTCCAAAAAACTAAAATAATCATCACCTGAAGCGCTTGATTGATTAGTTTTACCTTCAATTGTGGTACGATGAAAGCGGATGATAGTGAATAATTTCAAATGCTTTGTGTTATGTGTGAGTAAATTATGTATTACGTTGACATATCTACACACTATACTTGTTTTTGTTATATTTTCAACATATTCAAATAATATCCTGTCCTTTTATAGCCATTAATTTGTCATTCACAATTTACACTCACCAAGATCATACCCAAACAACTTTCATTTTTTTCAGCTAGAACAGGTAAATCCTTAGTTATAAAATAAAAGGTTTATTTATCATACACGCCCGTCATTATTAAAATTCCATTTTTTTTTGCAAAATTCTTGACTTCGGATTCGTAATCACCTAAGTAAAAATGCTGCGAACTTGAGTTTGACTTAGTTATATCTTGAGTTCGTCTCCAAGACATCGATGTCTGGCTGCGTGTCAACACTGAGTCGAGAAATAGGCCTCCGTTTTACTTGTATGGCAACGCCAGGTAAAACGGCATTTACTTTCGCAAATCGAGTCTTGTCTTGGCTAAGACGACGTTTACTTGTCTTAAGACGAGCCTTGCCTTAGCTGAGATGGTCAAACCTATTTCGGCTCATAAATGAGATTAAAATTGACGAATGAAAAATTTATAATGATTAAATTAGTTATTTTTAATTTAAAAAATCAGAAACTGTGAGTCTGAACGAGTATAACGCTTAAAAATTTTCTTAAAAAAAATTAAAATTGTAACTTTCTGGAAGGATCTCCTAAGCCGTTAGAAATACGTAAAAACAAACAACATTTTCGGTATCATCATCAACAAGTATAATACAAATGAAAATC
>NC_046660.1:116825577-116829179 GCF_010883055.1 Belonocnema kinseyi | reverse complement strand
AAATAAATGTATGCCTATTTTTTTATTTTCAAAACCAAATATTTTTAGTACTCGCTCTGGCCATTTTTATGTCTTATGGAGTTTAACATGTAAAATGTTTCCAATTTTTATTTCTTCGATTTGGACAGGAAATTAAAAGTCAATTTCTTTGACATTTGATATACTTGTTCACTTATCAACTAATATTGTATTTATCGCATTTTTATATCTCAGAGATAGTATGCAACAATTTTAGGCATATCAAAAATGGCAAAAAATGGCAATTTTTGGAGGCTCATTGTGACCCTCAGGTATAATTGTGTAACTTGACATTTTGAAGAGACATTCTTTAGACTATTGAGAATAGATATCTAAAAGAAAAATGATTAAAAGTATAATTTACATTGAGTATAGGGTAAGAACAGCTGATAAAAATTGACACAATTGAGTTGATTACCGGCTGAAGGAACTGCAGGTGGACGGATGCAAAAAAGTTGACCCTCTGTCGGGCCTCTCATTGTGCAGCGTATAGTATTTGCTGGGTCCCAAAATACGGTCACTGACAATGAGTTGAATGGCAGAGTAATAATAAGTTAATAAATCTATAGCTGCTCTCTGGGTTAAACCTATAGCTGGCGTAAGGACTTCTTTACTTTAAAGCAGGAAACTTTGAAGCCTCAGAGCGAGGGCAACCCGAAGACGCGTTCGGTGGCTTTGTCATAGGCCCTTAGGTTTGATTCTAGAGGAATCAAAACCGAACCGAATGGTTTTGATTCCTCTAGAATCAAACCTAAGGGCCTATGACAAAGCTACCGAACGCGTCTTCGGGTTGCGGATAGAGGGTCCCTGTACCAAGCGTTTCTGCTGAATATGTTTACAAAAATAAATAGGCAGTCGCGGACAACTGTCCAGGGGTGGTCCTGAAGGAATTAACCCCTAAGCGGAGGTGTGAAAACCGTGCCGAAAGCTGAATGGCACTTGGTGGAGGTGTCTAGAACGGTGACTCTACCACATCTAGAACAAGCCGGCAACAGAGAAAGAAAGGCGACACTGAGACCAACCGCGGGCAGACATCCAATAGATGAAGAGCGATGCTTTACGACCCGGAGAAACATTAACACCAAGGTTTCTCTCAAGCCTAAAGATCTGGCTGAAATGGATGACGAGCTTCGTGGACATTTTTCCGGAGAATCCGACCTCTGGGATATCAATTATTGTGTGTATAATGCAGCGGGAGCTTTGGCCGATGCGAACCATAAAACAAAACCAACGGTTGATCATACGACCAAAAGACGAATGCATCAACTTGCCATAAAGATAGGTTGGGCAAGACAGTACGCGTCCCGCATTCAGTGTGTGATTGACTACATCACATCTGGCAGGAATTTTACCGCCAAGGTTCGAGAGTTCCCGCGCGAACTCCGGACCCGTTATCACACACTTAACAAGTAAAAGCTGCTGACCATCAGACAGCATATTGTTGAGAGAATACGGATACTATCTGGTGCTAAGAGAAGTCTAGAGCGGAGGGAAAGGTGTGTCAGAGAAAATCAACAGTTTCTCTCTGACCCATCTCGACTCTTCCAAGACCCTCCAGTTACTGTCGAACACCCACACAAATCAGAGGAGGTCGAAGTATTTTGGAGAGAAGTCTACGAAGTGCAGCATAGACTGGACGAAGACTCAGAAAATATTAATAGCTTCAAGGAGTTATGTATTGCCCTCATAACACCTGATAAAGAATGCCCACCCATCACTACCGAGGAAGTGAAAAAAGTATTAAGAGGGATGAAGAACTATTCCGCACCGGGACCAGATTATATCAAAACCTTCTGGTGGAAGAAGTTTTCTTCAACCCATCAGCATTTGGCCCGTATTTTCACCTCATATTTGAAGTCGGAAGAGCCAATTCCAGAGTGGTTGGTGGAAGGGCGCACAATAATTCTGCCGAAAATAGGCAACTTAACTGACCCGAAGAATTACAGGCCAATAACTTGTCTGAACACGCTTTATAAGATATTCACAGCTATCCTAAATGATAGAATTGTTCGGGCAATTGAACCTGTGTGGCAAGAAATGTATGAACAACGAGGCTCAAAGAAAGGCGTAGCCGGATGTCGGGAGAACCTGCTCATCGATAGATGTGTCTGCAAAGATGCAGCATTCTACCAGCGTGACCTATCGATGGCCTGGATTGATTATCGGAAAGCTTTTGATTCCACCTCCCATAGACTTATCATCTGTTTTTTGGAAATCTTAAAGGTTCATCCGCAAATAGTTAGGTGCATAGAGAGATTGATGCCGCTTTGGAAAACCAGATTAACTATCTCATCTGGAAAAAATCATGTGACAACGAACAAGGTCACCTTTCAGAGAGGTGTCTTTCAGGGCGACACCATGAGCCCACTCCTCTTTTGCCTTACATTATTGCCACTATCTCCAGCACTTCGCCATTCCGACGGGTACTTGTGCGGCAAACCTGCAGTTCGAAAGTACAAGGTCACTCATGTATTTTACATGGACGATCTTAAGATATATGCTAAAAACAAAGAGCAACTACATCTAGCTCTAGGGATTGTCGAAAGATATACTAAGGAATTTGGAATGGAATTTGGGTTAGACAATGCGCTAAGGTTTATTTGAAGCGAGGAAAACTCAATGGCATCCCTGAAGATCCTGAGCTCGTTGATAGAAGCGCTATACGACACCCTTGCGCTGGAGTCACTTATACATATCTGGGCGTGCCACAGAGCCGCATTCAGGATGTAACATCTATAAAGGATACTCTCCGAAGCAGATACAAACGTCTCATCCGACATATTTGGTCTTCCGAACTGTCGGCGAGGAACAAAGTATCTGCAATGAACATGCTTGCCGTCCCGTTAGTACTCTATTCATTTGGAGTAGTTCCATGGACGAAGAACGAGCTCAGATCCCTTGATATCGGGACAAGAAAGGTTATGCACATGAACAAAAGCATGCATCTTAAGTCTTCCGTTCCACGACTGTACATCTCACGCCGTCAAGGTGGTCGCGGAATATTAAGTCTTGAATGTCTTCACAACAGGATTATTCGGAGTACAGCACATAGAGTTGCAAATGGAAGAGACCCTCTTCTTAAAATGGTCAGGAATCACGAAGAAGTGGGCAAAGGAGCGTTTCTGTACAAAGCAGCGGAGGAGGCTGCTGAAACACTCAGACTTGACTTCAGTATTGAGGGTGAGCAAAATGCATCAAATCTTATCTATCTGGAGTACTCACTCCTGAAAGCCCGGATTAAGAAAGCACAAGAGAAAAACTTCCGTGAACAGCTCCTAGATAAGAGGATGCACGGTATCTTCCACAGAAATGTGAAGGATCAGTCAATGTCTTGTGAGCTAACGTTTGCTTTCCTTAAATCGCCCGGATTGAAGTCTGGTACGGAGGGTTTCATTTTTGCATGCCAAGACAGTGTCATTTCCACCTTAATATACCGTCGCCACATTTTGAGCCAAGACATTCCCGGTGATAACTACAGGGCATGCCATGCACACCCCGAGCATTTAGCTCACATACTATCTAGTTGTCCAATTCACGCGGGAACGACCTACATTCAAAGGCACAATGCGGCACTAAGAGTGCTT
>NC_046660.1:116813333-116825477 GCF_010883055.1 Belonocnema kinseyi | reverse complement strand
CACGTGTTGGAGTCATAAAAATTCGACTCAAGAGATAAATTTATGTCTTCAAAACATAAAAACTTATCTCCAAGACATGAATTGAAGTCTGGCTCCGTCCGCTATATTGGATCCGCCATTTGGAATTCGAAATTTTTGATACCGGATTCGTAATAAGCCACGACAAAAACCCGTAACAGAATTTGGCCTATTTTATGAACGCTACTTTTGGCCAGCTTTTCACGATTTGGTCCCACTGCCGTTTCTCCGGGACGTGCAAGGCAGTTGGGTCGTTCACGTCTTTTCGCGCTGTTTTTCACGCGTCGCAGAGCTGTGAATGCAACTTCCGGGACAAATATATCACTTTCTCAGTTGTACTCGTCGCTCCGGTCGAATGCCACACAATAATCAACAGACTTTACGGATCACAGCTCTATGACGCGTGAAAAACAGCGCGAAGAGACTTGAAAGACCCAACTGCGTACACGTCCCGGAGAGACGTGACTATTACGACTATTACTATTAGTCTATTACGACTGTGCGCCGATTTTTGAACCAAACTTTTCATTCACGCGTGGTGCACGCGTGAAAAACAGCGCGCCCGCTCGTTTCGTTTTCTCCATGCACTTTCATTCTAACCCACAACAATCTAGGAGATACAAATCCATTCCACTTGACAGGCGACTTTTAAAAGGGGATTCCACAAACACCCTGTATAATCTATTTTATGTACAAATAAATCAATACAATTTCTTTATTTCTCAGATTCCAGAAGCATGCGACTATAAAAAGTTAAAATAATGCTTAAAAAAAAGATAAGTCTTATTGAACGTGACAAACCCGAAGTTTCTCAAGCCAAAAGTGTGGGCATATTTTATGGTTCCTAAACCTATAAGAAGTTGTTTATAGATTATCCTAAATTATAAAACCAGTCCCTTTTCCTATGACGGCATAATTTATTTTCCTTCATAAAATATTTTTAAGAAATTTTAAGTTTATGATCCAAAAATATAAATATAAAAACACCTCTAATTTTGTAATTTTCTCAGAATGTTATTTTGTCTTTACTGAACAATTTACTGAGGCTAAAGTGTTTCCTCTTGTCATCAATTACTGTTTAATAATATAATAAAGAATAGTGCTTTAATCTGAGCCATCACTTTCATTCTGTTCATGTGCACGTAACTCATTTAAGAGAAAAAATCTTCAGCATTAAAAGTTTAACAATTTATTATTTCCACAAAGAATATATTTTTCACATTTTAATTACGCATTTTATAGGTGGATGAGGAGCAATTAAAACTTGACATGCGAGACACTCGTGAATTATATCTATGCTTGTGGTACAGGGAAGCTTTAGTTTAAAAAATGTCCACCAATAAATAATACAGTTCACGTAAAATATAAATGATTTTATGAAAAGTGATTTTTGATTTTCCATAAAGTACGTTAAAAGCACGTCACTGATTTTAATACAGAAATTGTTTTGTGCTTCGTGTTTTTTCTAAATACAGTCAGGCGTGATCAAACAAAAACGAAGCAGGCTATAATGAGTTAGTTGCCATCCAAGGTCAGCCCCGTAATCGGAGCTATAGAAGAGTTTCACTGTACTTCCATTTAGTTCACAATGAAGTTATCAAATGAAAAATTGTCCAGAAAAACATGCATTCGAATGAGTTAACGCGAAAGAAAATTGGTTAAATTATTAAAGAATAGATTATGATAAATGATTAAAAATCTATTATTTTTCACTCTATATAAACTTAAAACTTTCAAGATTTTCGCAGGGCTCTAGCTCGAAATACAATCGCTCGCAAGTAGGTTTAACAGGAGTTAAGCGGGTGCGCGGGGTCTGCGATTGTCACTCAGGCGAGCACTCAAGCGTGAACAAACAAAAGCGGAGCGGGCTATAATGAGTTAGTTCCCGTCCACCGTCAGCCCCAAAATAGGCGCTATAGAAGAGTTTCCCTGTATTTGGGGTGGGGGGGGGGTAGTTCCGAATAGTCCTTACCTCTGATGTTTTTGAAAGCTCGCATATTTATTTATTTCAACACGCTTGAGAACAATGAAAAATTTCAAAAAATTACCTAAATAAAAGTTGTAGAATTAGTCAAAGTACATCTTTAATGTTTCATCCATTATTATGTGAGAGTAAGATTTTTCGAGATATATGTTGATAAAGATGAGAATCACATCGCAGTCCCTGCCGAAAACGTATGTATTTTTCTGGCCACAGAAATAATTTTGGTCAAACCCCTACCCCTTTCCCAAAGTCTCGTGGTAAGATGTCACAGAAATACTTACGTTTTCAGCAGGGACTATTTTCATTTTTATCATCAAGTATCTTGAAAACTTTCACTCGTACGAAAAAATGCGATAAAACATAAAATGTGTATTTTGACTACTTGAAATAATTTTTTTAAATTGCCAATGGTCCTCAAGATAAACGTAAAAAGCAATAACTTTTATGGCAGTTTTATAGGTTTTTATCATAAAAATCAAAATGGCGCCAATTTTCACTATGATTTTCGTAATCAGCGCGTCAAAATACACAAGTATACAGAATTTTAAAAGACGGAGGAAGGACTATTTCTGTTCGGAACTTCATCCATAAAATTGTACTACGAAACAAAAATGAAAAGTCACTGCAAAATCAGTGATTATTAACTAAAACTACAGTATAATTTTTCCCTGATTTCCAGGTACGAAAAGTTAGCTGAGTTTCAATAAGCATCACGAAAATGTTCGTACATTCGTTTCTCCTAGAAACTAGTGAAATCTAACAGCAATTACAGTGCATAGTCACTGACTGAGGTAGCTAGAAGTATGGTATGGTTTCAATTTAGAGAGTACGGATTCGAGACAATTTAATTTTAAAACAATTTAAAAAATAATACAAATGAATATTTTGCTATTGCTTTTGTAGCCGTCAAGAGATAACGGTGAGCAAGTATGCCTACGCTGGGAATTACCGTCATGTTTCCGAATGACCGTTTTGACAAACGGTACTCACCGCCGCTAAGTTCGTTTCTGTGGTTTGACCGTGAACAGTGAAGACATTTTATTGCACCGGCGCGACATGGGAAGAACCGCCGAGAACGGAAGACGTATTTTCAACTGAATATATTCGATTTTCACGATACACTTAAATAATGTTTTATGTTAAATTCCGTTCCTAAACAGAAAATGAAGGTAAATCTAGCGATCTGAACGACTTTTTCTTCAGAAACGAAACAACGAAACGAATCTTCAAGATCACTGGCCGTGAAAATAAATTCTTCTATCGACTGACTAAATCGACCAATACCTTTTAAATAGGAGAAAACCCGTAATATGCTTCGTAATTATTTATCTTCCTTTCTCAAAATGTTTACTTGTAAATAATAGGACAAAAATTTATTAACACAAAACTATTTTTCAGTAGGTTTTTGATAAGTGGCATTCAGAGGAGTACTAGGAAGAAATACTAAACGGCCCGGTAAGTCTTTCCGGCCGGCCATAATTAAATGACTATTAATCAGTAGAGACTGACGTAAATAACAAACATTCCAGATTATTAACTCTTTAATTTGGGTTTCAAAAAGAGTTTTGGAGCATTCTTGTACAGTTTTCACCAGTTTTCCATTGATAAATACGACTTCCCTGCCTGGGGTTCGTTCAGGTTTCTCACCAAGTGCACTCATCGAGTGAACCTGGAAAAGGGGCGTGGTTTACGAAAGTGAACTGCGAAGTGTGGTGTTCTTTGAACGGTTGCGTGTGAAAGGCGCGAATCATGCCACGAATACAAACATTGCCAGGTTATGTTGATATTTAACAACATACAATGGAGAGCCAGCGGAAGAAAATAATGGTTGCTGCAGTTGCATCAAACCAGTTATTGTTGCAAACGATTATGTTTGCAACTATGTTGGAAAGTGATGATGCGGATAGTGATAATGAGGTGGAAAGTGCTGGCATTTAAATGGAATTTTCCATGAAAGTTCGATGAACGAGAGAAATGCCTATCAGAATAATTGGAATTTTCGAAAGTATTGTTCCACAATTTAACGCAAAACAATTTAAGGAACATTTTAGAATGAAGCCGAATGCACCCAGTGGACACCGGGACGTCCTAAAGACGTCCTTAGAATGTACCTCTATGTTATATGATTTGACGTCTTTAAGACATCCTTCGGATCTTTTCATGTCTTTAAAAGGTCCTCAGGACGTCCTTAAGAGGTCCGCCGAAAGACGTATGTAGGACAAGTTTAGGACTTGTGTGCCCACTGGGCAGTTGATAACTTGGAAAACTTGGTAAGAGAGCAGTTATCACGTAATTGCAAAATTCCGGCTCGAAAACAACTGCTGTCGATAATACCAGTTATTAGCAAAGCCTGACTGGTTTTCTTTTTTTGCCAATTAAGAGAGCGCACCATCACCTAAAAAGTAGTAATGTTCTTCACATCAAGTTAGGGTAGAGTAAGAGATAAGCATAGGGGATAAGAATAGTCACTTAGTTTTCTCGTAGGTTATCATTTATTTTGTAAATATTTTTTGTATTAATATCAGGAAAAACATTATCGAACTTCTTTTTTGAAATTTTTTCGCCTAATGTTGAATAAATGTGGAAAAAAAGAAAGTAAAAATTCTAAGACCTGTATTCTGCTATTTTTCAATTGTTAAGAAGATTCAAGAATCACGCAAAATCACATATTAGATGTTTTCTAGTCGTTATTTAGATAGATTATTTATTAGGCCTTAAGTTTTCAACAGATTTATATATAATTATAAAACCGAAATAGGTGAAATTTTTATTTGACTAAAAATGTCATACGGGGCGGGATGAGCCACTGTTTTGGGGCGGAATGAGCCACCTCTTCTTGTGCATTAACCTAATCTCTTAGTGTAGCAGTCAGTAAGTTAGGATACAATGTTTTATGTTATCAGATTGTGCATGATGCTAATTATGGTGTAAACGTATAAAAAACTAATCTTGTCGACAAAAATTCTCAGAAAAAGTATGACAGCAGCACTGTTATAGGTATGATTAAATAATAAGAGATGCTGTCAACTAGAAGAGAGAGAGCACTGTTTTTCTGGTGTATTTCTTAAATAAATTTGGTTTAAAACTCGTAAAATGTTATAAAAATAAGAAAAACATTGTTGCGGTTTAAAAATACGGCAGACTTTTAAAAAAAACTGTTTAATACCCCAAAATATATGAAATTCAGTATCATGCAGTAATTGTAGTAGACCAGTCTAGTGTTTGTGAGTTTACGTATTGTAGAATTTATCTTTTACTGAGATAATGTACATGGTCAAGTCGAAAAATTGCTATATTTATTTCTGTAATATAATTCTTAAAAGATATGTGGATATAATTCGTTTTTCTATTAACTCTTTGTAGTGTTAATTACGGTAGAGGTTAGTATTAACGATTACATCATTTTGAAGTTAAATATTTTAAATTTTCCGTTCAATTTTGGACTAGAGTATATATAATGCTCTACGTTCAAGCAATGATTTGTTTACAATCGCATTTTGGTGCTCTCCCAAAATGACTATATGTTTTCCGGGTGCGAATTCCATAACTTTTTTTTATACTGTTCATTTTTCTCTTTATAACGAAGTTTTCACGAGTTATATTCTATATGTGCGCTAACTTTCCAACTTGCCGCTAATTCCTTCCGCCAATTTCGGTGTTCACTCACTTCCACCTACAATTTTTCGTCGGGTGAAATAGTCACCCATCGAGTGACCCCCCACCCTTCAATCTCGTGATTTCTGAACGGTTCACCCGGGTGGATACGCCCACTCACCCAGCGCCGCTGAACGAGGCCGAGTGCACCCGGGTGCACTTGGTGGTGAAAAACCTGAACGAAACCCTGTAGAGCCGGCAGAAAGTGTGAAATGGCCGCCCGACGATGGTGACGCATGCGCACTTCCAGAGTGCCTGAATCAATCCGTATCAACTGGCGGGAATGTGTTATTCCGGCCCACGGATATGGACGGGAATGCACTTACCGACCACTTACCGTTGCAAGCTTGGACTTTTGAAATCTGCAAACAAAAAATTTCCCAAACCAACCCTCAATTTCTCAAATCAACCCCCTTCGAGAAATTGGACTTTTTTAGTAATTTAATCACGGCTTTTTTATTGTCTCCTGGAAAATACCCGCTATGATTTTGGTCTCAACCCTTAACGTCAAAAATCAACCCCTCTCTACCACGTAGATACAACTTTGTCAAAAATAACTTTTTTTTTTAAGTTTTACAACGTCAATAGAGTCTCTGATTTTTGGACTCTAACCCTTAACCCATTAATGACCATGAGTCGGTAAATACAAAGCACAATACAAAAAGTCACTAAATTGTATCGACGGAAACTAGTTTTGGCCATTAATGGGTTAACGTCAAAAATCAACCCCTCTCTACCACGTAGATAAAACTTTAAAAAAAAAATTTTCGACTAGGCTGGTACAGAAAACCATGGAGAAATTGGTATGTAACATGTTTCATTCTGTGCAGGTTGTCGTGAAATGTCCACGTTAAACAATAAAATTTAATAATTGACATATATTTAAAGATTTTATGATCAGGATATCTAAAGAAAACCTAAAAAATTTTTACAAAAAGCTGAGTGATTTGCACTAATTCTCGACGATATTATGTTTTCTTCGAGGTTCAATAATGCGTAAGCACCATAAGTAATATAAATTACAAAGATTTATAATGATAATTCCAATTTTTTTACAAGAAGTAGCAACATACAATCATTCTCTGGGACTCCTGTCACTGTGCTGTGTGTAGTCGAGTTGTTGGCTTACCGTACCCGATAATGCAGTGTATTTGTTTATTTATTACTGCTTATTCATATTTCAATAATGTGCTCTATTAATATGTTTGTATGTATTACAGTAACCTCGCAAATAACAATTGCCATTTTTTGGACTTATTGTTGATATTTAATTTCAAAAATTATAATTTTTTACAACAATAAAATCGCGCAAATCGTATGAAACTTGGATAGATATATCCATAATACAGAAATACATTACCAATTAAAAAAAACCTGCCCCGTACGTGGGAACATTCTAATGGTGCGCTGCGTGTGCGGCTCGCTTCGCTCGCAAGTTTGAGCGTGCCTAGAGCGCGCGACTGTCGTTTCTCGCGCTTCGCGCTCGATCCTTGGCTTTACCCTACATTCGTGCGCAATCTTTTTAAAATTAAAAGTCAAAACGTCGACAACTTTCATTTGATGATTGTGAAATCAGGGACTCTATTCAAAAAATTGTAAGCAATTTTTCGATATTAATTGTTATTTTCGTTTTATTTATCGAAAATACTATGAAAAACTGCAAAATACAAATTTTGAACACGGTGATTTTGAACCAAACGATGCAAAATACAGGAAAAAGTTCACAGTAAAAAAAAAGGACTAATTTTGTTGCAGAGCATTTTGGTCCAACGATCATTCGACTCTCGAGATCATAATGATCTGTCCATTCAGATCAATTTGATCTTATTTTTTTATTCATTTGTGAGACTAAACAAAATGGCCGCCAGTTCTTGGCGCCGGTGTCATAACGACATAACCTACAAATTGTATCTAACTGCACGTAAGTGACAACTACACTTAACAGGTGCTATTTTCTAATAGCTGACTTCATTCTTTTTTCAACTTTTCAATTACACTGCACGATTAAAATCATAAAAATCTTGCATACGAGCTAAAGTACTCTAAGAACGTCAGCTATCTTGATTTGACTTTATACATGATCCCTAATCAGATCACTATAATCTCAAAAGTCGATCATTCAGTACGGCCGATGAAAATGCTCTTGAATTCGGTATCATTTTTGTTGCATATCAAAATGGTATTGATTTCGGTATCATTTTGAACACTTCTTTTTCTATGTGTTTCAAGGAAGAATTACAGACTTTATAAAGTCCGACAAAACTTTCTAAACCCATTTTTCGATAGTGCTTAGCATTTTGGTTTTCTTTATCAGGAATACGACGAAAAACTTCAAAATTTATATTTTGAACCAACCGACGCAAAATACGAAACAAAGTTTTAAGGGGCAATTAGTGCTTTTAGAAAATCCTATAAAATTGATTTCAAACATTTTTTGATAGGACTTGTCATTTTCGATTTATTTATTGAAAATACTATAAAAGAAAAAGGAACATTCAAATGTTTAGCCAAACGACGCGAAAAATATCGGAAAATGTTTTTGGAGGAATTTCGGCGTCTAAAAGAAGACTTGTAGAAATTTTTATTTCAGCCATATAAAATGCTGTAAAAAAATTATATTTTTAGCATTACCATGCGTGATGGGGAAGAATGTCAGAAGATTGTTTGAAAAAAGGAATGTATCATTTTATTGTCAAAGAGCTCATAAAATAAATATACATTAAAAACATTTTCCGTCGAAAATCGAGAACGAGGTGCTAGTGTCACGATCATAATGTGTACCTCAAAGCCAACAGAGTTTTGTGCAATTTAATCTTCAACCATACTTCATTGCGTGAGCATGCTGCCGTCCAAACTAAAATGATACATCATTTTTATGGAGAATTAATTTATGGTATCGTTGGATTCGTGAGACAGCTGCGTCTACACAGTAACAAAGAATGTAAAAATGATTCCGAAATAAATATCATTTTGACATGCAACAAAAATTATACCAATATCAAGAGCATTTTGATCAGTCGGAATGAACGATCGACTTTTGAGATCATTATGACCTGATTCGGCATCATTTATCAAGTCAAACCAATATGGCTGACGTTCTTAGAGTACTTTAGATAATATGCCAGCTTTTCAGGGTTTCTGATCGTGCAATGTGATTAAAATTTTTTTAAATTAACGAAATCTTATATTAGAAAATTTCACATTTTAAAAGTAGATGTCAATTGCGTGAAGTTAGATACAACTTTTAGGTTATGTCGTTCTAACGTTGACGCAAAACATTGGCAACCATTTTCTTTAGTCTGACAAATGAAGCAAAAAAATAAGATCAAACTAATCCAATGGACAGATTATTATGATATCGAGCTGGAAATGATCGTGGGAGCAAAATTCTGTGCCAAAAACTTTATTCTGTTTTTTACTGTGTAACTGTGTTAATATAAATTATTAATTATTAATATTTATTGCAAAAAACGATTATTTATAAATTAGGAAAGTCAAAAAAGAAAAAATACAACAGAAAAAGATACGTAAAGTAGGGACATCAGGATTTCAGTATTTCATTATTTCAATCAATCATCCATCCAAACATTGTAAGTAGCAACAAATTTCTGTATACCTTTTGATCCAGCAACATTGGGTTTTTGTCAATTTGACTGACCTATTTTGAATGTCCGGAACGGTTGAATTATGAAAAGAGCCACAGATACGTAATCTTGGTTTCTAGGCTCTCAGAACGTTCTGCTTTCTGCAACTTTCGCCGCTTTGTATCCTACTTTAAATATACAGATGAACCACGAATCGCAGAGTTGTAAAATTACGTTAAAAAGTCAATTAAAAACAGGATCCACAAATTGTGACGCTAAACTGCTTCAATTGCCTGAATTAACAATGGCCCTGAAATTTGTTTACACATTTCTCTTTTTACTGCGTCTCGAAAGAAGTACATAAGAGATGAAGCAGATATAAGAAAGGTAAATCGACAAATAGTAATTTACGGCTTGCCTTATAAATCCCTTCTGGGAACCAGATTCGAATTGCTTTAATATCTAGCATTACTCCCTCATCCGTGCAATTGTGCATCACTATTTCATGAAAACTATATGCATCAGTATAGACAAAAACTAAGAAGATACATAATAAGTGAAATTTTTATGGAAAATGAGTTTTTGGTATCGTTGGATTCTCAAGAGAAAGCTGTGTCTGCGTTAATACAAATGATATATTATAAATATTTATTGCAAAAATCATTTTTTATAAATGAGGAAAGTCGAAAATGTAAAAATAAAAAGATACGCAATGGACTTTGCATGTCCTGAAATTTGTACGAGGCATGTAATGCGTCATCAGCATACAAATAAAAAAGAACCTGAAGAACTTTTGTGACAGAGTGCTGAACAAATTTACAAAAGAAAAGAATCGCCTGGCATCACATATGTTTGAGAATTGTGAAATAGATCTGACTGGTCGAGAATCCAAGGGAAATAAGTTTCGGCTAGATTCGGCTATACACAAGCCACGATCGTTCGGGTAAGTTCGGGGCAGTGTCCCTTACGTATGTTTTATTTGTATTTTGATGCTGTGCTCGAGGTCTTCAAAAAAGAAATCGTTCGCAAGTGACTTTACGTTCTTTTTGCTTTGTATTTTTGACTTTTTTTGTAAAAAATAGCAAGTTCATTTTCTGATAGAAATTGTTTTAAAAATCCATTTTTTATTGCAAAATATGACAGAGCACATTATTTTCACCCAAATAATGTATCTAGATGAAGTAAAATTTTATTCGATATTCCGTGTAGAAAATTCCCTAATATTCCCTACTTTAAACAGGGAACTGGTCGGGTGCTATAAAGGGTAACTTGACTAGAAAACGTTATGCAGGCTCTTGTCAGTGGTTGGTAAAGTTACCTCTGTTTGTTTTCTAGACAATTACAGGGAATTTTAGAGAGGTCCTAACTTGGAATTTAGACAGGCACTACTCAAATAGGAAAGGTATTTCCCTAAATTTGTCAATATCTATAAAAATGGAATTTTTAATAAATTATAATCATAGGAGTCTTTATTTATACAGTAAATTCAAACCCTGACGGGTAAACAAGCAGTACTGTGGCCATGCCAATGCAGTCAATGTTTGATAGCCTTATATGCTCCAAAAGTTTTATGCCTTGTGAGGTTGATGACTATATGCCTTTTATTATTGGTTATTTTATTATTATTTGCGAAATCATGGGAATAAAAGGGCGTTAAACTAAATCAGGAACAAAATTTACTCAATGAAAAAAAATACGCACTGAGCAATCGACAATAGTGGACAAAAGTGACAATGCAGAAGGCAAAAGTGAGGTTATAAATGTTCAGGATGACACTCGTGAAAGCAATTTATCCTAAATATAATAAATGCTCGAAAAGTGAGATATGCAGAAGAAAATATAAGTGTAGAAGTATATAAAAGTTTAGTTACACTGTGTAAAAATAATTTATAAACTGTGTTGCAATTTAAGTTCTGCAAGAAGATTCAAAAATAATAAATAAAATATATTTTTCATACTAATTGAACGTTTCTTGTTGTTCGTTTACACAGTGTAATCAATTCATTTCCAATTTAATATTTTCTCAATCGCAGAACCCGGGTAGAAATTGCCTCTTTATGCCTAAACTAAATATTGGCTCATACGCGAGGCCGCAGTCAGGTTTTCTAGCTAGAAGAATCTAGGCTTTCCCTCGGCTGGCCCTCGACAAGTTATTGTCGTGTGCTACTGGACACTCATTTTTAGCACTATATTTTTTAATCAAACTAGATGAAAGGCTTTATTTATAAAGATATATATTAAAAACAATTTCTATCAATTATTTTCTCGATGGGACCTTGTAAAGCCCTCGACAAGTAAAACGGGTAATATGGCTGTGAGTGCAAAAAAATAATTTAATTTTATTATGCTTAATTATACTTAAATTAAAAAAATTAAAATTAAAAAAAATTACCCAATCTCAAACTTTTAAATTTTTCATTTTTTTTTTAATTTAAAATTTACTAACGATGAGAAAATCGGATTTTTTGCACTCTCGGCTTCAGTTCTACCTCCCCCCTCTCCCAACCCTCCCTTATTAACTGAAGTTTTTGGTGGGATTGACGTTAGAACTACAATCTCCACCATATGACGATTTGATACTTAACTTTCACATGATTTCGACTCAGAAAATAAACTTATTGCATAAAGATGTTAGTTGGGCGTATAATCTAAACAATGAATAATACAAACTACAAAATAGCCTCGGAAAGGACTGGAACTTTTAATGACAACAGGCATGCACACGGAAAATCTAAAGGTCATTTTTCAGGCGACGAATGGAGACTGGGTGTTTGGAATGCTAGGGGAGTAAATGATCTAAAAATAAAAGAATTGCGTGAAACTATGGACGTGAAGAAACTAGACATTTTATGTGTGTCTGAAACAAAGAAAAAGGGATGCGAAACCAAAGACATAAAAAACGGC
>NC_046660.1:116803849-116813233 GCF_010883055.1 Belonocnema kinseyi | reverse complement strand
GACACAATAAACATTTGCGAACATGGGGAAAGAGTAATTCTACTAGGAGACATGAACGGTTGGGTGGGCATCCAAAATCAGGATACTGAAAGAGTATTAGGTCACTCTGGGGATCCAAGAACAAACTATGACGGAGATAAATTAGTTGGTCTATGCTTAGAAAGGGGTCTGTTTATTACAAATACTTGGTTTAGGCATAAAATGGTCCACATGTACACCTGGTCTAAAGGAAATAGCCGCATTATAATTGACTTTGTTGTTGCGGATGAAAGACTAAGAGAGTTAGTCAAAGATACAAGCGTCATGAGGGATCCTGAATGCAATACTGATCATTACCTTGTGATCTCAAAAATTAACTTAGGTCGGGGATAGAGAAAAAAGAGAACCAAAAAAGCAAAACAAACGCGAATCAAAATTGAGAACCTACAGAAACCGGATGTGCGAATAGATTTCCCAAATAAGATTATTGAAAGCATAGATAGGGCAACATGGGAGGAACGTATAAAAAACAAAGATATTGAGGGCGCCTGGACAATGTTACGGGATATCCTTGTTAGATGTACGATCGAAGTGTGTGGTACCGCAGTTGTAGAAGGAATGTCTGGTGATGCGTGGTGAAATGATGAAATCCAGGCTGCCCAAAAAGCAACAAGAGAAGCGTACAAGAGAACTTTGAACATTGCAGGTCTTAGCAATGAAGAAAGAAGTAGACGTAGAAATGATTATAGACGCGAAAACAGGATACTTAAACGATTAGTTAAAGAAACTAAAGATACAATTAGAGCAGAAGAAGAAATAAAAATACAAAACGACTTTGAAGGAAGCAGGAAACTACTTTATAAAAAAATGAAAGGAAACAAAAATACAGAAATTGTCAACATGAGAAATAGTAGGGGGGAAATGGTATATAATGCAGACGGAATACTAGAGGCTTTCAGAGACTATTTCAGAACATAATTCGGAGATCAAGCTATAGGACACCACAACTGCAATGTTGAACACGATGCGATGGAAAACTCAATTGAGAAAGTATGTGTCACTGAGGTTAGGGATATAATCAAGAACTTGAAAAACGGTTAGGCTGCCGGGGTAGACGGTATTAATGCTGAAATCCTTAAACACGGTGGCGAGTACATACCACATAGAGTGTGAGAATTGATAAATTTATGTTTCAAGATGGGAGACGTCCCAGACGATTGGAAAAAAGCAATTATCGTACCATATACAAGAGAAAGGGAGATAAAAGCGACTGCAATAATGACAGAGGGATTAGCTTATTAAGCAGCGTGAATAAAATATATTCAAAAATACTTATTCGCAGGGTAATGCAAATAACAAAAGCAAAGATTTGAGAAGTCCAAAGTGGGCTTATGTCAGGAAGGTCATGTACGGATCAAATATTTAGCTTAAGGCAAATCACAGAAAAAAGTTTGAGAGCAGGAAAAAAAGTTTTCTGTGCATTTGTTGACCTATAAAAAGCTTTTGATAAGATAGATAGAAGTAAAGTTTGGGAAGTCCTGAAATAGTATGGAGTCAATGGATGGATCCTACAAGCTATAAAAACAATATATACAGGTAGAAAAGCGAGTGTAAGAGTGAATGGGAAACTGAGTGACTGTTTCGATATTATTCAAGGAGTTGGACAAGGATGCGTTATGTCGTCATGGTTATTTATATTATTTATGGACAAGTGTTTAAGAATGGCTCTCTTCGACGAAGAGGGCGTGGATCTCCAAACTGTAAGGGTACGTGGGTTAGCGTTCGCAGATGATAAGGTTATTATGGCAGAGTCTATCGAAGACTTACAAAGAATGTTGAATAAACTAGATGCAAGCATGAAGAGCATGGGCCTCAAAATTAACGCAAATAAAACAAAAACTATAGTGTTCGAAAGAAAGAGTGAAAAAACACTATGCAATATTCTATTAAATGATGAGAGAATTGAACAAGTTGATAAGTTCGTATATCTTGGTAGCTTATTTACTAGGGACGGGAAGATAGATGAGGAATTAGATAGACGAATAAATGAAGGTAAGAAGGTTATTGGTAGAGCAGGTCCCCTTATCAGAAGTAAAAATATATCAAATAAAGCTAAAATGGCAATACATAATTTCATATTTGTACCGACAGTACTATACGGTAGCAAGACATGGACTTATCAAGAAAAAGATAAGAGTAAAATTAACGCAATTGACGTGAGATTCATGCGCATAATATGTGGGAAAACCCTGATGGACAAAGTAAGTAACGAGACAATACTAAAAGAATGTGGTGCAGAAGAGACGCTAGTGGACACATGGGAAAGAAATCGGTTAAGATGGTTCGGACATGTTGAGAGAATGCCAGATGAACGACTAACGAAACAAGTGTATCAAGGTAAAGTAAATGGCAGCGTGCCCAGAGGTAGACTGCGGAAAGAATGGTTAGAATGTGTGAATGAGGCCCTAGTTAGAAGAGACATAAGAAGTCACAGAAACACGTAGGGCGTGCATAAAAAAATTCATGGAAATAAAAGAAGCTAGAGAAGTATGCCAGGACAGGAAAGTATGGCGGCAAATAGTTAATAAAAAGAGTGTCAGTAGAGTGAATGAAGCCTGAAACAAAAGACCTTGGCCACTAATGGACCCAAGTGGGGAACCTTACATAACGACTTCGTGAGGTTCTTCGCTTGGGGTGATTGCTAGAGAGATTGATCAGCAACCTGGGTCGGAGCAGTGTTGCGGAACGAACGTGTTATTTACTTAAATAGCACGAGAATTCTGGATCAATCTGAAAAAATGTCTATCCCTTCCACACACTACCCCTTTTCCCTACCAAGTGAGTCACGCCTACCCCGAAAGGGAAATGGCTTAATGGTGTAATAATAATAATAATAATAATAATAATAATAATAATAAAGTTACTTGCAAACGGAATTAATACGTAGAAAGAACTTTAAAAGGCACGTGACCTATTCTTTGCTTGTACTGCAACTTAGGCGAAACCGGCGGCGTCCTTCCGAATGGTACCGAAAGGATGCAAGTCACACCGAGTAATTTAATGAAGTAAAATTGGTAAATTTACGAAAATTTTATCGTAATCCCCAATTCAGTAATAAACATTTGGAAAACTCCGTTACTTTTGCGTCTGAAATATTTTGTAAATTTTCGAACATTTTTAACAGCGTGTAGGTTAAAATTTGTTTTCAAAAAACTTGCGCTTCACACGGAAAAAATTTAAGTAAATAAACCCTAGCACGTCTTATGAGTTTATGGCATTTTTTGTGATCCTAAAAATTTCTGCATTTTAGGTACAGCCATGTGGAAAAAACCCCGCTCAGCCTTCTTAGGATGAGGGACCCCGCCGACGGCCCAGCTTGGTTGCCCTCATGGATCAAAGATGATATCGTGAAGGCATACGAGACAAATATTGCCACCAAGTTTAAGCTCAATTGAATAATATTTAGAGGTGGTCCCACTCATTTGAAATTTCCCATGTAATTTACATAGGAAAAACTGAGTCAAGCTTTTAAAATGTTGAAACTTTCTCAAATATTTTAAAAATCTAATGCCCGCCAAGGGAGTGGTAACTTCTTGAAAACTGAAAAAACGATCACGAAACTTAGTAAAAAGAGCAAGTGTCTAATAAAAAATAAATTAGGAATGTCGGCTATGAAAATTTTTTAATAAATTGTGCGATAACAATAACATATAATAAATATGACAATAAATTTTAGATTTATTTTGACTTGTTCAGTATTTTCCTTCAACAAAATTACGCCAAATTTGGGTAACATACAGAATATATAAATAAAAATCATTTAGTAGTTTGCTATTCTGATTTTCATCAAAATTTTGTATTGCACCCAATTTTTCTATTTTGCCTCAATTCAATTGGAAAATATAGAGAAAGTTTATCTTTTGAAAATTGAGATGGCCGCTATTTTGAATTTTTTGCAAAATATAAATGTTGCACATGATTATTTTTTTAAGTTTTTCAAACCTTGCGACCTCCTATGTAAACGTTATATTACATTCTCACCATAATGAGAACTTATTGGTTTTATATAAAATTTCACTTTGTCAGTTTTCATCAAATCTCCACGTTTTGAGATCCCATGAGTCAGAAAAAACGATTTTTACGAAGGTGTCTGTCTGCCTGTAATATGTATTCTCTATGCACGATAACTTTCGAAAGATTGATCCGATTGGATTCTGCTTTGGCACACTTTTGTAAGGCCTAAAAAGAAAGAAAGAGATCGTGAAACAGCTATTTTGGATAAAAATTAAAAAAGTAAGCGCATTATCTAAATATTTGAGACTATTTTTTTTAATTTAAACATTCTATGCGCGGCTATTTATAGTACTCGAAAACTTCAACAATTTATTCTCATGACTTTTTTTATGAGAAGGAAAATTATCAGAGTTATATCATTTTCAAGTTCTCAAAAAAAAACAAATCAAAATGAACATTTTAAGCCAAACAACGCATGAAATGAAAAAAGGTCAAGAGAAGAGAAACGTTGATTTTTGAAAGCCCGACAAGATTATCATGACAAATTTTGGAATTTTTTCGAAAAGTTGGAAATTCAAATTTTGATCACACAAAAAATAACAAAAAATAAAAAATTCGCATAGTTTTTGTTTTTAGTCGTGAAAAACATTTAAAATAATAATATAATTATATAAGTTGCTATTAAAAATTAAAATAATACATTTTTCGAAAAACGACACAAGGTACGAACTAAAATTAACAGACTAAAGTTGTTTATCCTAAAAAGATCTATAAATTTGTTATTAATATTTTTTAGATAGGAAGAGTAGATTTTCGTTCAATCGTAAAAAATAAGATTAAACATTTAAAAAATACATTTTTGGAAAAATTACACAAGAGGCGAACAAAATTACAGTACAAAAGTTGTTTAACCAAAAAAATGTCTAAAAGTTTGTTATAAACTCTGGTTATAAAAATATATTAAAAGTAAAAAACTTAACTTTTTGGAAAAAGGACACAAGATACAATAACATTTTATTTAGCAACATTTTTCGCCTACATTACATCTATATTGAATATAAGCATATTAAATTTATGGAAAAACTACACAAGTTGCAGTAAAATATTTAATAATAATTTTTATTTATATATAATTCGCATTTTTTAAATAATAAAAATAAGACAGTGAAAAGGTATGCGCACAAATGCGGGTTAAATACATTATCCAGCGCGAAGCGCGAGACAAATATATTTTTGAGCGCGCAGCGCGAGAACCAACAGTCGCGCGTCCTCGGCGCGCTCAAGCTGGCGAGCGAAGCGAGCCACGCGCATAGCGCGCGATGAGAGTGTGCCCACGCATGGGCAAATTTTTTAGTTTAGATTTTACTAGGTTTTAATATTTGCAAGGTTTGACTCAGATTTTACTATGCACATTGCATGGGAAATTTCAAATCGGTGATAAATATTATCGCTTCATCATCTATCAAACAAGCTACAATATGAACAGAAGATAGATTCTTTCTGCGTAGCAGAAAATTGCACGCAGAAAAAATTTTTGCTAAACTTATAGGATTTTGAGTTAAAATATGGACAGCATAGGTTTCCTGTGAAGATGATCAAATTTTCTGCATTTTGTTACCGAAATTTTCAGTTTTTTTTATCAATTTACGGATATCTTCTGCAATATTTACTGAACTTTTCCGTGAAATTAGCATCTTTAAATGGTAAAGTCTAATCAAAAAGTCTGTAAATTTTACAGAAAGTAGCCGTAAACTCTGCAGAAAATTCCTTCAGCTTTACAGAAAGGCTATACTGCCCTTATTTTAACTGCAAATCCTGTAACTTGAGTAGACTCATCTTTCTCCGTGCACAATATAAAAGCCATAAATCTAAAATTGTAATAATGTTTTTTTTTTTAATTTTCAGCTCTTATGAGTTAACTCGACAAATGCAATTTTTTCCCTTCAACAATATTCAAGGTTCAATACTCAAGGTTCGTTCAATATTGCTTGTAAGTGAGAAAATGTCCGCCTTGTATCATTAAGATTGAGGAGGAGACCCAGAACCGTAAACTTCAGACAAGTTAGCAAAGCAAGATTGAGGGAATACGAGGGTGAATTCACGCGCGTATTACTACGTACACTTCACACGTAATAATCGCATAATAATTCGTAACATCACATAATAGCCTAATAGCCATTAGCATTTTTGTTCACGCTGTATTTTTGTTGCATTTTCGGCATACTTCGTTTTCCGCAATAAAATTTTAAGGTCCTGAAACTCATCGAGTTTTCAACTCGACGCCTCCATTCAATATAAGTCTATATGCTGCACGCAGAAAAAAGAAATGTAATATTTACTTATCAAGAATTGTAAAGGGTTTCTTGTAACCGTAACAGTATAAACTGCTCTTAAGAAGGGGGTGAGAATGTCAAAATCACTTAGCATTTCGTAAATATCACAATGAAATTAAGGTTAATTCAACGGTTACCTTTCAATAAAATCTCTACTCCCTCGTATTACATACTGAACGACATGTCAAATCCACTGAACCGAGATTACAATAGTAGTGCAATGGACATTACCTGCTACCGATCCGATCGGTTTAATTAACTCGCTCTTAAAGTCG
This sequence comes from Belonocnema kinseyi, assembly GCF_010883055.1. Classification (NCBI taxonomy): domain Eukaryota; kingdom Metazoa; phylum Arthropoda; class Insecta; order Hymenoptera; family Cynipidae; genus Belonocnema; species Belonocnema kinseyi. The sequence continues at coordinate 116,806,632 of NC_046660.1, read as the reverse complement.
CAACGCACCTTATCCGCGCGGAGCACCGGGTGAATTCACGACGCAATCGGCAATGAGTGGATTGCACCACCTAAAAAACATTCCTTTTTGACATTTCTGTAACAGTCGTCACATTACTACATATTCCCACTTCGCAAGGAAGGGGTTTTATAAAAATAATACAATTTTGGATGGCACAACTTTTCACAGATCGCGTACACTTGAGAGTTTATTGGAGCAAGACGTGTTTTTGTTCCGTGATTGTTTCAGCTGACATATAGATATGATGTGTGTTTGCATGCATAACCATGCTAATATTGAAGAAAGTTTGTTCCATTAATTTGCTTTATTTAAACAATTAATATCACTGTACACAAATGTATAACAAAATATGAGTGGTTAACTAAGTTACAAAAGAGTAGAGGTACAATGCAAAGTGATGTTAGGTTGTTCGAGGGTAGTTCAAGACTGTCCTCCGCTGAGGAGCAGGCAAGGGAGGAGGCCAGATTCCGATGTTGCCAGAGATAAACCTAGGTACATTTCAAAATTTGGAAAAATGGCAACCTCGGAGTTTGTCCTGAGATGATTGTTCAAGCAGGCCGAGTTATAACGTTTAATGCCCATGCTAAACCTGACCGCGTCTAAAGTCTATTGAGGGAGGATTGCAGTCTCCATAAAACGTGCCGAGTCTCATTTTACCCTGCTTAATGATACACTAAGATGGAAGGATGAAAGATTTTTGGGCCTTTCTCTCAGTCGTTCAAACATTCAAAGTTTCAATTCAAACAAATTTTACTGTATCTATATTCACTCCAACATTCCGCCCACTTTGAAAGGTCTCCTTTCTAAACAAGAATTAAATGCAATTATATGAAATTCGCCTATAAATAATAAGCACTACATACAAAAAGTTTGAATAATAAGCATTACATACAGATTGTTTGAATAATAAATCTAAAACAAAATCCAAATTAGAAAAAACATTTTTTTTACAAGTGTACATGAATTTTAATCAGATTTCAATCACTGATCACGGGCTGGTCGATGGGAAAAACACATAGTTTTGAGACTGGTCCGAGCTGCCACTTGAGAGGAGGAAGGTGATCTTCCTTTAAAAGAACCAAGGATCCTAATTTAATAGGATCAATATTTGTTCGTGACCATTTAGACCGCTGCTGGAGGTTATGCAAATACTCCTTCTGCCAGCGTTGCCAAAAGTGCTGGACCATTCGTTGTAAGGGCTGGTATCGGTCCAGTCGTGTGACCTGTATGTGAGATAAGTCTGGTTGTGGCAAAGCAACCAACGAGTCTCCAATAAGGAAGTGTCAGGGAGTTAGGGGTTCAAGGTCATTGAGATCGTTGGATAAGGGTGACAGAGGACGAGAATTTAGGCAAGCTTCAACTTGAGTCAGTACTGTGTACAATTCAGAAAATGTTAGTTGAGTCTCACCGATGACTCGCTTCAAGTGGTGCTTTATAGATTTGACAGCGCTTTCCCATAACCCGCCAAAGTGTGGGGCATGGGATGGAATAAAATGCCAATTTATTCCCTCTCGAGATGAAAAATTGGTTACATTTTCTTGGTGTTTAGAGTCACGTAATAATTTCGCAAGTTCCTTAAGCTCGTTCCGAGCGGCGACAAAATTTGTTCCGTTATCTGAGTATATGTTTTGAGGACGACCACGCCGAGATATAAAACGTTGAAGGCAACTTAAGAATCCGTAGGTCGTTAAATCTATCGCTAACCCTAAATGAACGGCCTTTATCACAAAGCATACAAATATACATAAATATGCCTTCGTATTTGTTCGACTTCGAGTTCTATCTTTAACAAGGTACGGCCCTGCATAATCGACTCCACTGGAGTTAAATGGACGAACTGGTGTGACTCGTCCTTCAGGTAAGTTTCCCATAACATATTCTGTACCTACTGGCTTGACTCGGAAACATTGCACGCATTTTCGAAGTACTGTCTTGACAATGCTTTTACATGAAAGTGGCCAGTACTGTTCTCGCAGAGATGCTACCACGCTTTGACATCCAGCGTGCATTAATCGTTTATATTCGTCCTTTATAATTAACTTCGTTAACAGGTGATCCGACGGTAATATAATGGGATGTTTTTTATCAAAAGGAAGAGATGCGTTGTTAAGCCCTCCGCCCACTCTGAGAAGACCGAATTCATCAAGAAACGGTGTGAGTGATTTAAGTTTGCTAGAGTTCGCAAGTTCCCTTTTTTGTTCAATACATTGAATATCAGTGCGAAAAGATTCTGCCTGTGCCAATTTAATCAGTCGATGTTTCGTGTACTTTAATTCTTGGGGTGTGAGAAATCCTATCTTGAAATCGGTAGTCGGCCTGGCTAAAGTATTGCGGATTCGAAAACAATATGAGAGTACCCTGAGTAATTTTACAAAGGACGAGAAACGTTCAAAAATGGTTGAATCTTGATTCGTGAGGGTAACTTGATCTGAAATGCAGCTTCTTTTAATTCCAGGAAAGATTTCAAGATTGATAACTTCTGAAATGGGCCAATTATCAGAGTCCTGTGATAACCAAGTTGGCCCGTGCTATCAGATATCTGATGCCAATAGTTCAGATGGATATTCTTCTTTCGCCTCCTCTCCAAGTTGACGCAAACAGCGGGTGGCCAGGTAGGGGGCAGATGTGGTTCCATAAGTCACAGTGTTCAATTCATAGACTTTAATACGAGGGTGGATTGATAAGTTTCCGGCCTGACCAAGAGATGGCGCCACTAGGCCTACCTTGAGGTGGCGTTCTATAGTACCATCCTTAGATAGCTT
>NC_046660.1:116801036-116803749 GCF_010883055.1 Belonocnema kinseyi | reverse complement strand
AAACTCAGATTTTTCCATATTAAAAAAAACTCGGAGGTTAGTCGCTTCTCAGTACTGTAACTTGTAAATGCGTAAACATAAATGGCTGAAGTTTTGACAGGCTATACTAATGCCATCTCTTAGAATTTTCAGGTACTTATCAGACTGCCTAGTAGTATTACGTACGGTTCTTCATCGTCGTCGTTGCTTCGCGATGATCCTACAACATGTGAAGTTTGAGATTGGGCATGCTCACTTGGCAGCTGTTGATTTTGTTCGGATTTCTCATACGGAGAGTTATATTCAATGTGAACTAATGTGTGATGCTTTTTTGAACACTCCCTACATGAACCTGATTGACAGTTTTTATTCCTATGTCCAGAGAAAAGACAGTTAAAACGTAGGTGAAATTTTTTTACTACACTTAATCTTTCGCTTATGGGCAGTTTCTTAAATTCGGTACAATCATAAAGTGCATGAGGTTTTGAACATAAAACACATGCTGATTTTTCTGTAGCCACATTCGATGAAATTTGGCCACTTAGTTTTTTGTTGTGACTTGCCGCAGTCGATTTGCCCTGAGAATACGCGGGAGTTGGCTATTTTTCGACGTGAGACCGTTACAGGAATTTACAGTGATTCTCTAAAAAAGTTAAAAAATCCGTCAATTTCGTTCTTTCACTGAAAGTCGCTTGCTTTTTTTCCCATTCACGCTTAGTATTGGAATCTAATTTTTTACTCATGAGATATAATAGTAGCGTATCCCATTAGTCAGTGGGTTCATTAAGTGCTTTTAACGCGCGAAAATTGCTATTAATATCGTCAATAAACTGTCGCAATTCTATAAAAGATTCTTTTGAAATTATGTTATATTCACAAAGTGCCTTTGTATGATGGTGAATAAGCGCACCGGAGTCCTCGTATCGGTCCTTTAGACATTTCCACGCGATGTCATAATTTGTTTCCGAAATACCTAGAGACTGAATTACGCGGGCTGCATCCCCGTGAAGTGCCTGATTTAGAAAATGAAATTTGTCAATCTTTGCAATATCTCTGCTGTTAACAATAGCTTCGAAGGAATCGCGAAATTTAATCCAGTTGTCGAACGTGCCATCAAAGGTCGGTAATGGCATTTTTGGTAACTTATAACCCGAATCGCTGTTTATTGTAAGGGGAGAGCCGCCTGCGATTCTAATTGGATTCGGAGGAGAAGCGGTTCTTTATGTAAGCTCTAACAGACGCAACTATTTCGCAAAACCTATTTTCGAAAAATTCGCATTTTTCTTCTTCTTGCTCTCGAAGTTCCTCAGTGTTAGTATCTGGATGTAATTCAATTAAAATCTGTACACGATCAAATTCATCGTTGAGGGGTTCTAATTTCTCTAATTTAAAACTAAGCACACCTACGTCTGAGCTACTTTTGTCGAAATTATCCCGGAAAGTTTTGAAGCGAGTCACCTTAGAGAGTATCGTACTACGTTCAGTTTTCAAATCTGATAGTGGCTTAGGATCCATTTTTCAGTAATAAATGTACAGGAGAGATTAGGGAAAGAAAGATTCTAACTTGGAGACTCACCGTTAGTTCTTGTAGTGACGTGGTTCTCAGCAAGTCTGCGACACATGTCCTAGATGAGAAATCTATCCTTGTAATCCCACATATGAGTTCAAAGTTCACACTCACAGTTGCAATTGATTGACTGGGCAGTGCAATCATCCACACTTCACAAACACAACTTTCAATTTCAAGTTCAGAGGCAAAGTTCAAAGTTAAATTTAAATAAAGTGTAAATATAAGTGCAATTCAAAATTTAAATTTTAAACCCAAGAGTAATGAATTCGAAATGATCGAAGAAATACGAAAATTCAATGGAAGGATTTGAAGTCCGAATCTTGCAGAACGCTAATTTTCAGTAACCACTCACTGGAATGTATGACACAATCACATAGTATCACAAGAGCTGCTCGACGGCAAACTCGTCAATTCCAAGTCCAAGTAAAAGTAACACAACTTCACAAAGTTCGAAATAATCACAACTGCCCGGTGATTATAAAGTCCAAATGATTACGAACACTATCACTGAAGTTAACTAACCGAGTGCCTGGTTACATGAAAGTGCACAATAATCAAAGTTCAATCAAAAGTTTAAATTTGTTCACTGATTCAAATTCATCCGGTTTCGAAGGACCAATGTTTGCATGCGTAACCATGCTAATATTGAAGAAAGTTTGTTCCATTAATTTCCTTTATTTAAACAATTAATATCACTGTACACAAATGTATAACAAAATATGAGTGGTTAACTAAGTTACAAAAGAGTAGAGGTACAATGCAAAGTGATGTTAGGTTGTTCGAGGGTAGTTCAAGACTGTCCTCCGCTGAGGAGCAGGCAAGGGAGGAGGCCAGATTCCGATGTTGCCAGAGATAAACCTAGGTACATTTCAAAATTTGGAAAAATGGCAACCTCGGAGTTTGTCCTGAGATGATTGTTCAAGCAGACCGAGTTATAACATTTAATGCCCATGCTAAACCTGACCGCGTCAAAAGTCTATTGAGGGAGGATTGCAGTCTCCATAAAACGTGCCGATTCTCATTTTAACCTGCTTAATGATACGAGGGTAGTTCAATAAGTCATTAGAATGATCAACATATGGCGCGCGAATCGCTCCAAATCATCTGTTTTCAGTCAGCACCACTCCCGACTAGATATATGGTGCAGTCACAGTCCACATCTTC
>NC_046660.1:116799830-116800936 GCF_010883055.1 Belonocnema kinseyi | reverse complement strand
GCTTGGCGGTAAGAGATTTGGGGACAATGAAGAAGTAATCGAAGCTGTAAATGGGTATTTTGAGGAGCTTGACGAATCATTCTATAGAGATGGCATTACTAGTCAGGCCGGAAACTTATCAATCCACCCTCGTACGTAGGAGAATCAGATTGAATTTATCCTGGAGGAACTTCTGTCATATCGCCTGAAGATTCATATTCACTCATAAAATTAAAGTACCCGTCCTTAAGTAGCGGATCCTTCAGCAGTTTTCGCTTCACGCAGTTCAGTCGTTTTTCTGCGATTTCGAACGATTCTCCTAATTCATTAACCCTGTCAGAAAAAGGAATATTAACTATAAATCACCCATCAGGTGCGCGTTTAGTTGTCGCTGTAAAGTGCTGCTCACAAGGGTTATCCGCGTCGAGAGTTCCTTTGCCTTTACTGTCAAACACCTGTTCTACTTCCCAGAGTTTCTCAACTTGGTGATGCAACTGTTCGTTTGTGATGAGATGACACGTAGTTCTAGTGTCCTTGGAAGCGTTCAAGGGTGACAATTTACCCGCCAGAATCCATCCTAATAGAGTCTTTTGCAGTAACGGACCTTCTGGACGAACCCTAATCTGCCCAATGCATAGCAAATCCCAGAATAATCCAGCCCCGATAAGAAGATCAATGTGAGGATTTTTAATTGTGGGATCGGTTAATTTAATGTCCGACGGAACGATGATGCCATCCAAGTCTCGCGGTGCAATTGGTACGTAGTTAGTAATCCGACTAGTGACTAAACATCGCAAAGAGGTTTGATATCTACCGAGTTTAGATTTTATGACAGCGCGAGTTTGTTTATGTAGTTTAATTCCGATCGGCTCGACTCCTGACACTGTCATGTTAACCGTGGAAGTGGGAAGGTCGAGTTTACGGCACAAATCCTGAGTTATTAAGTGAGGTTGTGATCCCGTGTCTAATAATGCTCTGCATTCGTGTAACCTGCCTTTTCGGTCTTGAATATAAACAATTGCGGTAGATACTAGGCAGTCTGATAAGTCCCTGAAAAATGAAACACGGAGACGTTTTTTGGCCAAAGTCGGTTTTATTTTTCAACATACTCTCCTTTTAGGTCGATA
>NC_046660.1:116785116-116799730 GCF_010883055.1 Belonocnema kinseyi | reverse complement strand
AAAACGCACTTTTCTGAAGGATTAAAAAAACTTGAAAAGCGATTGACCAAGTGTATAGAGTTCCAAGGAGATTATGTTGAAAAATAAAAAAAAATTTACCCAGAAAAAATTGTTTTTATACTTCATTCTAAGGACTTATTGAACTACCCTCGTATGATTAATTTCATATTTGTTTCTTACTTTGCATTGAGTTTTACTCTTAGCTACCCTGAAAAATATATATCATTTATATAAATTTATATTATTATAATTGATAATATGCATTGGTATATTGAAGCAAAAGTATTTTCATTGTCTTATTTTTAGAATTAAAAAAGGTGCGCATCCTATTGAAAGAAATAAATTGTTATTAAGCATTTTACATGTACCTGAAGTTCCGAACGTTCAAATGAACGAAATGAAAAAAGAATTTTTTTTCTGAAATTAGCCTAATTAGAATTAGTTCAGCTAAGCATAAAAATGAGTATTATACGAGAAAATCTCAAACAAAATTTTTTTTTAAGGTAAAACACCATAAAGTGTAATGCAGATAGGGGCAACACAGAATGTGCCGAATGACCGCCTTTATACACGTTTTATCCAATAAAAGATATTTTTAATTTCCCATATCGTAAAACAAGTTTTTTCATTGGGGTAAAAGCCGCTGGAAAGAATAACTAAAATCACCCCTAGTGTAACAATACCAGAAAATCGTCAAAATGAACGCCTTTATACAGTTTTTATTCGAGTTAAAAGTACTTTTAATTTACCTTGTTATAGAACAAGATTTTCAGCGGGTTAAGAGCCACCGGAAAGAATATTTAAAACCACCCCTAGTGTATCAAAATCAGAAAATCGTCGAAATGACCTCCTTTATACAGTTTTTTCGAATTAAAAATACTTTTAATTTACCTTGTTACACAACAATTTATTTCAGGGGGGTAAGAGCCACCGGAAAGAATATTTAAAACCACCCCTAGTGTATCAAAATCAGAAAATCGTCGAAATGACCTCCTTTATACAGTTTTTTTTCCGAGTTAAAAATACTTTTAATTTACCTTGTTATAGGGCAAGTTTTTTCAGAGGGGACCCGAAAGAATATTTAAAGCCACCCCTAGTGTATCAAAATCAGAAAATCGTCGAAATGACCGCCTTTATACAGTTGTTATTCGAGTTAAAAATACTTTTAATTTACATTGTTATAGAACAAGTTTTTTTCAGCTGGGTAAGAGCCACCGGAAAGAATATTTAAAACCACCCCTATTGTATCAAAATCAGAAAATCGTCGAAATGACCGCCTTTATACAGTTTTTTCCGAGTTAAAAATACTTTTAATATACCTTTTTATAGAACAAGTTTTTTCATTGGGATAAGAGCCACCGGAAAGAATATTTAAAACCACCCCTAGTGTATCAAAATCAGAAAATCGTCAAAATGTCATCCTTTATACAGTTTTTTCGCGTTAAAAATACTTTTAATTTATCTTGTTATAGAACAAGTTTTTTCAGGGGGGTAAGAGCTGCCGGAAAGAATATTTAAAACCACCCCTAGCGTATCAAAATCCTAGTGTATCAAAAAACCTAGTGTGGGGCTCTTACCCCACTGAAAAAACTTGTTCTATAATAAGGTAAATTAAAAGTATTTTTAACTCGAAAAAAACTGTATAAAGGCGGTCATTTCGACGATTTTCAGATTTTGATACACTAAGGGTAGTTTTAAATATTCTTTCCGGTGGCTCTTACCCCGCTGAGAAAACTTGTTCTATAACAAGGTAAATTAAAGGTATTTTCAACTCGAGAAAAACTGTATAAAGGCGTTCATTTTGACAATTTTCTGATTTTGATACACTAAAGGTAGTTTTAAATATGCTTTCCAGCGGCTCTTACCCCTCTAAAAAAACTTGTCTTACAACAAGGGAAATTAAAAGTATTTTTAACTCGAAAAAAAACTGTGTAAAGGTGTTCATTTTGACGATTTTCTGATTTTGTTAAACTAGGTGTGGTTTTAAATATTCTGTCCGGCGGCTGTTACCTCACTAAAAAAAACTTGTTTTACGACATGGTAAATTAATACTATCTTTTATTGGATTAAAAAGTGTATAAAGGCGGTCATTCGGCACATTCTGTGTTGCCCCTAGGCCTCCGCTAGGCTAATTTCAGAAAAAAAAATATTTTTTTCATTTCGTTCACTTGAACGTTCAGAACTTCAGGTACATGCATTTCACTGCAACTTGTTTCGTTACTCCAAAAATTCAAATCGTTTATTTTCAATGTTATTTTTTACGATTCAAATTTAAAATACGTATCCTAGCATAAGGTGGTTCTAAGAAAATTTGTAGATTTAATTTAGGCGAAAAAATTTGTTAAATAAAATATTATTCCTTATAAATGTTTTTTTGTATATTATGCCCTTCGGTTCGTAATTTTGAATTTTCTACATAGTACTTCCATAAATAAAACCAAAATTACAAGCTCTACCAAAAAATAGTTGAACGAAATTTGGTAGAATTTTTTAAAAGCTATCATTGCTCTTTTATACATTTTTCGTATTTTGTGCAGTTTGCTTCAAAATCTATATTTTTTATTTTCCTGTAGTATTTTTAATAAATAATACCAGAATGAAAAGTACCATCCATAATTGATTAAAACAAATTTTGTAGAACTTTTTGAAGGATACAATTCACCGTTGAAACTTTTTACTGTAATTCATGTTGTTTAGCTCAGAATTTTAATTTTCTGTTTTTTTCACAGTATTTGCGATAAATAAAAACTAAGTGACAAGACCTATCAGAAAATATTTTAGGACATTTTATAGGATTTTTCAAAATCTATCATCACTTTTAAAGACTTTTTCCCTTATTTTGCATCGTTTGGCTCAAGATTTAAATTAAAAAATTTTTTATAGTATTTTTCATTCCATTCTTTAAATTGTAAAGTACAGTAGTGCACAGTAAAAATTAATAGATCAACCACTCGTTTTGCGCTAGCAACAAATTGCGGTTCCAACAAAAAAAAAAGTTTTTACCCGTAATTTTCGATTTTTTAAAAATCCGTTACTGCACAAATGCACAGTAAAAACAAATACTTAAACTTATATTCCACTTAATTTCAGATTTTTCTGTAATTAAGAAAGTAACAATCTGAAATAGGAAATCAGAATTTCTTAGCTAAAATAAAGTAAACTATGCACCTACATTTCAATATACAGTTCTGAAAGTAAATTGAAGGCAAACTTAAATAACATGTAAGGCTTTAGTTACCTAAAATTAAGAAGTGCGCCTTATTGATTTTCAGGCTGACTCTGCCTTAATCTCACTGTAACATAAACTCGTCGCGGTCTGGGCATTCTGTTCCGTTTTCTATACTCTAGTCTAATCCGCAGCTATCTAAGTCTGACACCATATCATCGAATCATGCTGTGTCCTATTTTATAAATAAGGGCTCATTTAGATCTCATTTAATGCCCCATTGCCGAATTTTCGGCTTTTAATTTTTTTTAATATGCATGGTGCTTGAGATAATCCTTTAAACCACTGTCCTACCTTCAAAATTAAAAAGGGCCACCAATGGCAATGGGAAAAAATATTCACTTTCGATTTATCGTCCTAACATAAATAAAGGCCTGTTTGGGGTTCACTTTCTATCCGACTATGGATTTTACTACTTAGCCCTTTTATAAAATATGCCACGGTACTACCAGCTTTACTTCAAGCCAGCAGCAACACTCGAGGTATCGATCAAAGTATGATTATATCAAATTTCTAATTTGATATAATCATCCTCGAGTGGCGCTGCTGCCTTGAAGCAAATCTGGCAGTACCGTGTCATATTATATATAAAGGGCTAAGTAGTAAAATCCATAGTTGCCCTTTGTAATTGAAAAGGTAGGACATTGGTTTAAAGGGATTCCGGGAACCGGAAATTTCTACGAACAGGGGAATTTGACACAATCATTTTTTGGCCAATTCCTCGAGTGGCGCTGCTGGCTTAAAGTGAAGTTGACAACAGCATTCATATTTAAAAAAAATGAACAGCCGAAAAATTCGGCAACGGGGCATTAAATGAGCCCTTATTTATGAAATAGGATACATCATGATTTGATGGCATGGTGCTGTCAGGTTCACATGGCTGTAATCCGCGTATCGCGTGACACTTTTAATAAATCTCGGAAATTCTTCCGATTTTAGGGCTGCCGGTGGGTGGGAACTAACTCAGTATAGCCCGCCCCTCTTTTGTTTGTGCACGCCTGAGTGCTCGCCTGAGTGACAACGCAGATCCCATGCACCCTGAACAGCTCCCGATACACCTACCTGACGCGCATCGTCAATTCTAGGAAGGGCTATAGAAGGGAGGGCTATTAAAGAATTTCACTGTTATTAAATATAACTAAGTAATCTTTGAGATTTTCGGTGCAGACGAAAGTGTTCTACATGCATATTTATAGAAAATCCAAAACGATTTTATAAGCGTTATCTTTACAATGCATGTGATTTCAAGTCAGGACTCACGTGTGCGGGAGTGAGGAGATCCATAGTTTCACTATAAAGAGTGACGCAAAATTAGGTTGCTTTTCCGCCTATTTTTGGACCTCACTAGCGACCTGGTGAAGAAAATATCTCACAGCTATCAAATTACTCGTCATAAAAACCAAAGTGAGCATCGCTTTACGTTTTTTAAAATTTTCAAAAAATTACCCCTATGTAGGGATTGAGAAAACATCATAAAAAATTAAAAAATAGCAAATACCACTAATTATAAAATCATTTGTCATTGTATTTTTTCTATAAAATAAATCTTGTGAAAGTAAAATCACCTATTTTCTCCATTGATATGAGGTTGATGTGAAAAATGATTGTATAGTTAGCGGTATTTTCTATTTTTCATTTTTCTGGGGTCTTTTCAATCCTTAAATAGGGGTAATTTAAAAAGAATTTAAGAAACGAAAAGCGATGCTCATTTTGATTTTTAATGAAGAGTAATTTGAGTAATATTTGATATGAAAAATATCAATTATCAATATAAATTCATTATAACTTAATTCGCGATTCAATAAGAAATAATACAGCTAGATAATAAAGATTACCTGACGGTTTAAGCATTTTTTTTCATGTTTCATTATCATATTCCCAGAACCCTAAATGAGCCCTAAATTATTCTATGAAGTGAATTTTCCGTGAAATAATTTTTAGTACGTTTTACAGCAATTTTCGGCCAGCTTAACGTTAAGTTAGCGCAAACACTATTTTTTACAAAAAATAAAAGAGTCCAAAATTTGGGACCACGGGCCCAAATTAGTCCTAAATGAGCCCTACATTATGAAATAGATTACATCTCTATACCTTGATAGTGTTGTGCTAGCTTAACATTCCCAAAAAAAATTACTTGGAAAACATTTCTTTGCACTATAAAGAAATATTGTCCAAGCCGTTTCTTTCTATGTGTAATCATGCTCGCTTAACGTTAAGATAACAGAACCACAGGCTTTAAAAAATATGCGTAGCATCAAATTTGTCAATAGGTCATGAAGTGAGCCCTAAATGAGCCCTAAATTATAGTGCAAAGAAATATTGTCCCAGTAATTTTTTTCTATGTGTGGTCGCGCTAGCTTAACGTTAAGATAGCAGATTCACAGTTTAAAAAAAATGGAGCAACAAATTTGGCAATGGTGTATTAAATGAGCCCTAAATTATAGTACAAAGAAATATTGTCCAAATCTTTTTTTTCTATGTGTGGTCCTGCTAGCTTCACGTTAAGTTAGCATGACCACAGGTTTTTTCGTAAAATTACGGAGCATTAAATATGACCACATGGCATTAAATTAGGTCACGGAAGCTGGAATCACAACATTCTTATATCTACGTGGGCACTATGCCATAATTTAGTGCTTATTTAGTGATAAATTTTGCTGCAGAAAAAAATTTTGTGCCCGGTAATTTTGGTCAAAAACATGTAGCAATGCTAGCTTCAGCTGAAGCCACAACTCCGGTATGCGAAACTCAGAAACTATTAGTCGTATCAAGATCTGCATTGCGCAGGAATTTAGTGCTAATTAAGTGCTAATATATTCTGCCAAAAACTAAATTTTGTGCCTGCTAATTTTGAAAAAAACATGTAGTAATGCTGGCTTCATGTAACCCTGCTATGTGAAACTCGGAAACTATTAGTGATATAAAGATCTGCTTTGCGCAGGAATTTAGTGCTAAGTAAGTGCTAATATACTACCTTGATCAAAAAGTTCCCGGAATTTATTTTTAAAATTAAAAATATAAGTCTATTCTTGAATATTGATGTGGTCCCCTTCAAAGTAATTCCCATCGACTTCCACGAACTTATGCCAGTGCTTGATCCAGCTCTCAAAACATTTTTGATACTCAATTTTCGGTATGCCCATCAGTGCCGTTTTCGATTTTTGTATTATCTCCGATCGGCTGCTAAAACGCGTTCCGAGTAGTGGTTTTTCAGTCTATAGAACAACAAAAAAGTCACAGGAAGCTAAATCTGGCGAACTTGATGGCTGCGGAATTGTATTAGTTGAGTTTTTGGTGAGAAACTCACGGATAATGATGGCATTGTGCGACGGTGCATTGTCATGGTGCGTTGAAAAAATCGAAAATCGCAAAAAAACAGATGCACTCAAAATTGCGTTACATTTACAAATGTCAAGATAGAAAGCTGAAATTCGCAGGGAATATTGTTAAAAGGTGTGATAACCTACAGAAATGAAAAAAATGTGAATCGGACAGCAGGGGGCGCCACACGGTGATGATTCCGGGAACTTTTTGATCAAGGTGGTATTCTGCAAAAACTAAATTTTGTGCCCGGTAATTTTGATCAAAAACATGTAGTAATGCTGACTTCAGGTGACCCTGCTATGTGAAACTCGGAAACTATTAGTGATATCAAGATCTGCTTTACACAGGAATTCAGTGCTAATTAAGTGCTAATATATTCTGTAAAAACTCAATTTTGTGCCCGGTAATTTTGATAAAAAACATGCAGTAATGCTGAGGTCAGGTGACCCTGCTATGTGAAACTCGAAAACTATTAGTGATATCAAGATCTGCTTTGCACAGGAATTCAGTGCGAATTAAGTGCTAATATATTCTGCAAAAACTAAATTTTGTGCCCGGTAATTTTGATCAAAAACATGTAGTAATGCTGAGTTCAGGTGACCCTGCTATGTGAAACTCGGGAACTATTAGTGATATCAAGATGTGTTTTGCGCAGAAATTTAGTGCTAATTAAGTGCTAATATATTCTGCAAAAACTAAATTTGTGCCACAATTTTTGTCGCCTGATGTCAGAATTACTACATGTTTTTGGTCAAAATTACTGGGCACAAAATTTAGTTTGTGCAGACAATATTAGCACTTAATTAGCACTAAATTCCTGCGCAAAGCAGTTCTTGAAATCACTAATAGTTTCCGAGTTACACAACACCAGAGTCACCTGAAGCCAGCATTAATACACGTTTTTGGTAAAAAAAATGCCCGGATTTTTCGCAAGGCATAAATCTAGAGCACTTAATTAGCACTGAATTTCTGTTCAAAGGAGAATTTGATACCACTAATACTTTCCGAGTTTTGCTTACCAGAGTCACCTGAAGCTAGCATTACTACTCGTTTTTGGTAAAAAAAAGTGCCCGGATTTTTTGAATAGCACAAATCCAGAGCACTTAATTAGCACTAAATACATGCACATGGAAGAATTTGATACCGCTAATAGTTTCCGAGTTTTGCATACCAGAGTCACCTGAAGCTAGCATTACTACTCGTTTTGGGTAAAAAAAAAGTGCCCAGATTTTTTGAATAGCACAAATCCAGAGCACTTAATTAGCAGTAAATTCCTGCGCAAAGGAGAATTTGATACCACTAATAGTTTCCGAGTTTCGCATACCGGAGTTGTTGCTTCAGCTGAAGTTAGCATTACTACATGTTTTTAGCCAAAATTATCAGGCACAGAATTTTTTTCTGGAGCATAAATTAGCACTAAATAAGCACTAAATTATGGCATTGTGCCCACGTCGATATGACAATGTTGTAATTCCAGCTTCCGGGACTTCATTACGTTAGCCCTAAATGAGCCCTAAATGAGCCCTAAATTCCCTATAGGTTTTAAGTCCATGTGTGCAATGTGGTCCTGCCAGCTTAACGGACCTACATCCTTACACAATTTAACTTAAGTTCATGTGATGAGTGGGCCACGTGATCAGATTTCTACGTTACTGACACTTTTTTGTTTTCCTAACTTATTTTCACACGGAGCACTAAATCCAATTGAAAGCTTGGAATAATAAATAGGAAGCACTAAGAAAGGTGGGCCTGGTCCTAAATTTTGGTAATTATGAAAAACGTTTTTTTTTTGTAACTACTTTTTTTTCTTCTTCTTCTTTTCATCATTATTAAAATTTAGGACCAGGTCCACCTTTCTTAGTGCTTCTTATTTGAAATGGAAGCTTCTAATGTGTTCCCTAAGGGTTTACATTTTTCTTGCATCTTCTTCCCTATTCCTTTACACACTCCCCACACACTTATTTGGTGAAGTTCAGGTAGGAATCTGGTCACGTGACCCACTCGTCGCATGGCCTTAATCAATTACATTAAATTACAATACATTACATTACATATAATATAGTCGTACGCTTTTAGCGATATTAACGCTTTTAAAAATCGATACGCTGTGACGGGTTTCGAACCACTTAATCTACGTTTAACGTGTTCGATCGCTAACGACTAAACCTCACGGCTAACTTAGCACTTATAATATCGAGAGAGAGGAATCTCGGCTATAAAAGTTAAAGTACGAGTAGGTCTATCAAGGCCATACATAAAATATCTGGTCCCCGTTTCATCGAAATTTCTTATTTTAATATTTTATTAATAAACGGGCCTATAAATTTTGAGGAAGTAAATAAAAACATTAGATGATTTTTTATTAAAAACTTTGTAACCTTAAAACCCTAAATTATTTAATTTTCAATATTTTAAATTTGTGCAAAATTGAACATTAAAAACTTACAAATTAAATTTATGTAAGATTTATTGAATTAAATTAGGTTGGAATTTAAGGAAAAATATCAAAAATGCAAACTAAACTATATGTTTGAATATTTTCTGATATTTTGTTGATGTCCCTAGTGATTTTCATTTTACCTTACTGTGGTGTAATTCCTCTCATAATTAAAGTGAAAATCTCTAAAAAAAATTCTGCAATCTATACTTACTTTTAAGTGAATCGTTAATATCATACAAAAATACACTTTATATCATTCATTTAATAAAAATTTACATTAATTTGCGTTATTTTATGATATACTGGTATGAAAATAATACAATCCCTACATCAATTATTACGTATCAGAGTTTTCACTTTTGGACTTGAGATTTTACATCATTCTTTTGTTATATTTATAGTTCTATTTTGTATTAAATCCTAAAATAATTCTAAACTATATCTAAATGCAGTAATGTCCTCCATTTACCGAACTAATTTGGCAAATTTTAATGAAAAAATTTTCTCCGCGTAACAGGGAACTTATTTAGCAAATCCCAGTTAAGATATATTACTATGTACAGTTAAGATTAGAGTCAAAATAAGATGCGTCGACGCACTTAGAGAAGCTGTTATTAGCAAATATAATGTTGAGCCTGCGAGCCGTCTGAGATGCTGTACCAGAAAGCTACTACCAATTTCATGCCAGCGCAGTAGCGCTGCATCCGCCGTCAGTTTGCGAGTCCACGACATTCCGTTATTCTACTCGACTGCACTCACTGCACCTGATATATTATTTTTTTCAATTGAAAAATATATTTTCAGGCACTATCTAAAAAATATTTTCAAAACTCATGAAATTAGAACCGCCAAATCCTTGAATGGATATCTCGCAACTGGTTAACTTTTTCTAGTCAAATTAATTTTCTCCTAATTCAGCAACTCAATATCTCAGGAGAATCGTAATGTGCCCAATTGTTGACAGGTTAAGGCAAACTTTAGGCTTTGAGAAGGAAATTTATGTCAAAAATTGTATGTGTGATAAATGTAATACGAACATACACACTGCCGTGATATCCGTGGTATCTACAAAAACAGCAAACCGAGTTAATCGAAGAAAACTGTTAAAATAAATATTCGTGTAGACCTCTCATGTAAAATTTACTTTTTAAACTTTTTTTATCGTTCTTGGCAAACTTACAGGTAGAAACAGGTAGAAACTGCTTTCTTGCGAACACCGGGCTTCGGAAAGCAGCCTTGGTGTTCGTAAGACAGCAGTATCTGCGAAAAATTTGAATTGACGGCGAATAATTAATAAATGGATATAACCCCATGTTCGAAATAATTTTAAAAGTACATTTCAATAGCATTATATAAATAATAATTACACGTATTAACATCTTTTGAAATATAAACAAATACAAATTATTTCAAAATGTCCAAAATTTCTTTGTAAAAAATTATTTTCAAATTTAAAATAATAATAATTTTGTTTTTACCTTATTTCAGCAATCAACAACTGGGCGAAGTAAATATATTGCTTCATTTTTACAATTTTTATAATTATTTGTGTCATTTTTTAATTTGTAATAATTTTATTTGTAGATACTGCGTTTTCTGAAGTCCCATAATTTCAAGAAAGCAGTATCTTTCGACTGCATTTTTGCGTAACATCATAATCTCTGAGACCCGGTCGCTGTTATGCAAAAACGCAGTGTCTAAAAGATACTGCTTTCTTGCGTAACTTTGGGTGCCGTATTCGAGGCCCCGTGTTACAATTCTTGCAGTTACGAAAAATTTTCTATAGATACTGTTTTCTTATCCAACACGACTCGCCAAAATTGAAAGATGCGGCTTTTTTGCAATAATTATTAAAAAATTATCTTTAATTTTATTAAAAATTTTAAAAAACAATTTCCATAAACGGATGTATCTTTTTTTACGATTCCACCGACATAAAAAGCTCATTTTCGATTTTTTGTAGATACTGCTTTCTTAAATATCACGGCATTACAGTGCTAATATAATAGGGTATCAAATTCTAAGCTTTATGTACCTCAGTGTACATTTGAAATTGAAAAAAAAAAGTAAAATTAGCTCGCTGGCCTAAAAATGAAATTCTTGGCAGGGTTGACGAAATTATTGGCAGGGGTGTGGACTCAATTATTGGCACCCCAGTCATATGAAGAGGAAATTGTGAAGGAATCAGATTAAACTAAACTTAGTGCAACGATGGTCGTGGGGGCTAAAGCGTAGGTTTTGGACCCATTCCTTCCGCTTGCGGGTTCGATTCCCGCCTCGCACTCTGGAAGAGTCTCGGCGGCCCATGCGGTGAACACTAGCCTAGCAAGGGAGTTGCTCATCTCCGGAGAGTCGTGGGACCAGTACCTCTAAAGAAAAAGGTTTTCTCTAAGTACTTAAAGCTGTTGCTCTTGGTGGTTCGGAATCCACCTTAAACTGTAGGTCCCCCTTCCACCACCAAGTAAGTGTGTGGGGGGTGTGTAAAGGAATAGAGAAGAAGGTGCAAGAAAAATGTAAACCCTTAGGGGACACATTAGAAAAAAAAGAAGATTAAACTAAACCTTAATAGTATCACTAGGAAGTGAATACTGAAGAGGAAGATTTTTATCCCTTATTTTTCATTTATAAACAAATAATCTGGCTTAAATTACTTATTTATCAGCATCTCTATAATTCAAATTCTTAGGCTAGGTGGTGTCTCTTTGGTTTATATATATTTTTCTATTTTTATCTTCTTACGCTTTTTCTGAAATTTCATTTCGCCGTTCTCGTTCTTGCTTTTTAGCGTCCTTAATCTTAGCTTTATTTTTTTTCAATTGAATTTTACTAATGTCTCCGTGCCTGCGATGTTAAAGCTTATATGACTTTTTCCTTCTTTTGCCTTCCTTTTCGTTTTGGGATTATATATCTTTTTATATAGAAAAATTGTATTGCAATAAAAATATTTTTACTTATAACTGCCGTGATTTGGAAGAACACCGTTAACTGCATTTCGGATAAGCCCCTTGAACCACCTACCGTTAACTACTTTCAGGTAAATCACGGCAGATAATACATCTGAAAGTAAAAGTTCTTAAAGTTCGGAGGTTCAAATTAACGAAATTGTTTACTGGTGACTTTTAAACTAGAAACAGTGCAAAAATACTAAATTATTTATACTGAAAGTCACTGATTACAAAGAAAACCTATATTGCATTATTTTAAATTGTAGCTGGAACAATATTTCTTGATAAAATAGAACAGGGAAAAAATATTTCGTTCTTTTCAACGTTTAGAATTTCAGGTACATTGAAAGTAATGAATCCTTTGAATTTTGGACCTTCACAATTTGAACAGAAATAAAAAATTAAATGAATATTTAAATTCAACATTTATATATTAAAACAGATATTATAAAAATTTAAATATTTTAATTAAGCTTTTTAAAATCTACCTATTCATATGAAATATTTAAAATGAGAAAAGAAAAGATATTGGGAGCGTCCATTAATTTTGAGGGATTTTTTGGGGTAAAATTGCGGGTTTATTAAAAAAAAAGTGGTAACCAGTTCGATATTCAAAGTATTGTTCATTACTAGCCACAACTTTCTCCCATCTTTCTGCCAGCATACGATTAGCACGTCGGAAAAACGACTCGTCGTCTGAATCTATCCACGAATCAAGCAATTTTTTGGAATTTTCTTAAGAATCAAATCTTTGCTCAAACATACGATGAGTCATGAATCGGAAGAGGTAGTAATCAGACGGCGCGATGTCTGGAATATACGGCGGGTGTGGTAGGACTTCCCATTTCAGCGTTTCCAAGTATGTTTTTATAGATTTTGCAACGAGAGGCCCAGTGTTGTCACGTAGAAGAATAACTTTATCGTGTCTCTGCTCATATTGCGACCATTTTTCCTTTAAAGCTCGGTTCAATCGCATTAGTTATTTTCGATAAAGGTCACCCGTGATGGTATTGTTATATTGGATCAACCCATAGTACAGCCTGACGATCCCACCAAATACAGAGCATGATCCTCGATCCATGGATATTCGGTTTTAGTGTTGCTGTTGATGCTTGGCCGCGATTAACACACGATTTCCTACGTTTAGGGTTAACATAGCGGATTCACTCTTCATCGCCAGTGAAAATACGATGCAGAAACCCTTTCCGATTTTTCCGTTGGGAGTAGCTGTTCACCAGTGAAAAATCTCCTTTCCACGTTTGTTGTCTTCAGTCCATACAGTACACAATTTCCTTGCTTTTGGGCCATTCCGAGTACATGTAAGCGTCTAAAAAAGGTTGAATGAACAACTCCCAATGATTCTGCGATTTTTCGTAGCGTTTGAGCGTGCGAATATGTTTGTAAGTGACCGTGCCTTTAATTGCATTATTTCAAAAATAAATTTAGTGCAGTCATTATATATATATATATTTTTTTTTTTTTGTTCTTGTTGCAAATTTACCATTATGTTACAACAGCTGTTTCGAGCTGCTGTATTGAAACGTCTACCGATGATACTACAACGCCTGCCTCACATTTTTAGACAAAAAATATGCAACGATATTATCTTCAGTTCTAATACAGATATTAAAGCGATTCAAACTACAAACAGTAATGGATAGGCTCTGTAATTATTTTCAATCATCCGGAACCATGTGATATTCTTATTTTTTGTGAAAATCGCGATATTTTTAGACATTTTTTTGTTGGAAAATAAGTGACAGAAAGCAGGGGGGGGGGGCTTTTTTTGTTTTACTGCCGACCGCTGGTGCCTATCTTCGACCCGTGGTTCTGAATCCTTGGATGGCACCTGGACACAGGTCGAAGAAAGGAACCAGCGGTCGGCAGTAAAACAAAAAAGGCCCCCCTGCGTTCTGTGACTTGTTTTCCAACCAAAAAAAATGTCTAAAAATATCGCGATTTTGGCATCCTTTCGGGTGATTGAAAATAATTACACACAATAGTAGGAAGTAGTTTCGTCTTCACGTGACCCGCATACACTCTCACCTACACGCGCGGTAGAATTGTGCACGCGTACGTGTGGTACACGTTCGTCGGATGAGTGGCTAGACGTTTTATAATACCTATATTGTTTAGCCTCAGAGGCTGCGCGTGTTTACGCACTCTTGGTTTATGTTTAGAAACTGTCGAGTCGGTAGATCGAGAGTTCCAATCCTCAGAGTTGTGCGAATTTATAAATAAATATAAATTCAAGCGCACAAATAAAATTTTTCTCTTTTCATATTTAGGGTAGCTGTCACGTGACAATGACATTCAAAAGTTTACGCTCAGATAGATGCAAGAAATGACAAGTTCTCTCCTAACCATTGGTGAAGAATTTTAATTGAGTTTGTACACTCGCATAGAAGCGTCCTATATACGAATACACACATTCACAGTAACAGTTCGTAAGGGAACGATAGTGGCAGCGTCGCATTGTCATTCTCGGAGAAAATTGTGTTGACGGCATTGACTTTTACAGACAATCATTTTCTATCTATGGAACTGTGGTCTAACCATAGTTCATAATGTATATATGAGGGTAGTTCAATAAGTCTTTAGAATGAAGTATAAAAACAATTTTTTTTGGGTAAATTTTTTTTTTATTTTTCAACATAATCTCCTTGGAGCTCTATACAC
>NC_046660.1:116783399-116785016 GCF_010883055.1 Belonocnema kinseyi | reverse complement strand
CTACAATCGAAACAAATGTAAATTATTATTACTGCATCATAAACTCCATTTAATATTAACAATCGCGCACATTTCAAGTGGTAAAAAGCGTTTAATTGTCCATAGTAAATCTCAACTGTCACTGCTCCCGATTAGACTGTCGCCATTTTATTTCGCTGCTCCCATAATGCACCCGCGCTCTTCCGATAATTGTTTCAGACACCTATTCTTAATATCCCTATTATAGCTATACTTATTAGGGGTTTGACTATACGATATCCCTGGTATATGGAAAATGGTCAAGGATATTCATTTTCCCTGATCCAGGGATCTTTCTAAATTCCTTCGTTCGTTTTCAGCTAAATGTTTGGCTATAATAAGGAATAATATCTGTCACAGCTCAATTTTTTTTACCGTGTAGTTGTACTTTCTTATTGAGCGTTATTAATTCAGTACGCATTCAAGCATAAAAAAACGAGAAAAAGAGGTATTCTTTAAAAAAAGGGATTAAAGAAGGGAGTAGGGGGAAAGTGTAAAGCCGGAAAACAGTATGATTCAATTTTTTAAATCTTTTACATTAAATTTTTCAAAAGGTGAGATGAAAATGAGATGGAAATGTGCATGAAATTTGAATCAAAACACTTGTACATGCAAACATATTACATAAAAGTGTGGAATGGAAAACACATTTCAGTACAAAACTGCCAACGTCATTAATGTTTAAGGTCAAAGTGTTTAAAGTATACATTATACAGTAGGCATACTGTAAGCATATCTTCTGTCGGTTCTACGGAAAAGTCAGTATTTGCAAAAAAACGTAAAGTTGATTGTTTATATAATTGAAAACGTTGGAGAGAGAGGGGGGTCTATCAATTTGCCGAAATAATTTATTTAAATTGTTATTATTGTTTAAACTAATTATTGCATCGTCATCTTAAAAGGCAGCAACTTCAAGTCTCGAAAATTATTTCTACTGAAAAATCCAGCATCTGGCATCGATTTCTACGGAAAATAGAAAGAACTCTTGTTTAAGCCTTACACGGAGAAAGATGATTAGATAAATTTGGAACTTTTTTACAAACAGTTCGAATTTCCTACGAACAGTTCTTGAAAATTTCAGACTTAAGGTAGTTGTGCTGAAATGGGACTCTACTTACGGATTGTGTAAAATTTTCAGAATATGTAGAAAAAATTGTTATCTAACTATTCATATCCTATTCAGCTAATTCGACCATTTAAAAAGTCTAAATACGATCAATTATGTTTAGTACTTTTTGCATGGGTCTTCCATAGCTAACATGGGCAATCACCACATTACAAAGTCTATTATGGAAGCGAAGCTTACCATTGAGCTTAAAAACTACAGATGTAAAGAAAAATATCGTGCGGATTTTATTTTTAAAAATAACCATTCTTGACCGTTTTGTATAAAAGATATAATGTTGTAAAGAATAATGTTTCTGTTCTCGCGTGGCACATGGTGGGAGTAAGCAGTGGCGATGTGGCAACACTGTCACTCAGTATTTCATAGCTGAGTTCGAGGGTAGTTCAATAAGTCCTTAGAATGACCAACAGATGGCGCGCGAATCGCTCCAAATCATCTGTTTTCAGTCAGCACCACTCCCGACTAGATATATG
>NC_046660.1:116772037-116783299 GCF_010883055.1 Belonocnema kinseyi | reverse complement strand
ACTCTTCTAACTAAACGTTTTACCTAATCCAAGCGTACACTTTCTTTGAGTTTAATATATTCTCGATTCACTCGCTCGCCTCAAGAATTTTTTTTCCGTGTAGTTTTCCTTGAAGATTAATAAAATTTCAATTTGTGGTTGAAAATTTCTGTTTTTTAGTCGAAAATTGATGTATTTCATTAAAAATTCTACGTTTTTATTAGAAAATTAATCTTTATGATTTTTCTTATCTTTTAGGTTTAAAAATAAAATATTTGGTTAAAAATATTTTTTAATTGAAGATTTTACATTTTAGTTGAAAATTCATTTTTTAAATTGAACATTTATTTTTTTGATGAAAAATAAAACTATTTTCATGAAAAATCTTTTTTTGTATTGCAAATTGGTTTTCTTGACTTCAAATTTAATTATTACATTTTTCGTTGAAAATCCATACTTTTTTTGTTAAAAAATAAACTATTTTGTAAAAAAATCCATGTGTTTTATGACAGATTAATTTTGTACGATAAAAAATCAATCTCTATAGTTAGAAAATTATATTTTTGGTTGATAATTTATGTTTTGTTTAAAAATAAGTCTACTGTGTTGATCAATCGCTTTTTTAAATGAAAATTAATCTTGATTATTTTTTTCATCGTTTTTAGTCGAAAATTCAACTATTTAGTTAAAAAAAAATTTTTTAAATGAAGATTTATCTTTTTTTGAATTTGGTTCAAAACTTGCTTTATTTATCGAAAATTATTGCCCTTATTCAAAATTTACCTATGTCATTTATGAAAAAAAAATTTAGTGTAAAATTCCACTATTTGGTTGAAAATTTGTATTTTTTGGTAGAAATGTAATCTTTTTCCGTTCAAAATTCATGTTTTTTAATTAAAAAATGTAATATTATATTTTTGGTTCTGAATTCACCTCTGTTGGTTGAAAAATTATTTCATTTGTTGAAAGTTCAACTATTTTGATCAAAGTTTGCCTTCTTGGCTTGAAAATCACAATTTGTTTGAAATTTTGTCTATATTGACTGAAAAATCTTTCTTAGTTGTAAATTTGTCTTTTTTTAAATTCAAGTGTTTTTAATCAAAATTGATATCTTTTATAGTTTAAAGTTCGGTTTAAAAGTAACTGTTTTTGTTTAATTCAATGTTTTTGTAAAAAATTCTTCTTTTTTTTTAGGTTGAAAATTCATCTATTTGGTAGAAATTTAATCTTTGTTGGTTACAAAGTCAACTATTAAGTTGAAAACTATTCTTATACAAGCGTTTTTTTGAAAACTTAACTTTTTGTTTTAAAATTAACTTTGAAATATATGTCGATTTGAACATTTTATAAATAAAATAAAAGGGACTATTGAAAGTTTATCTTATCATAAATATTTATAATTAAAATAAACAAATAAATGTACTACTAATTTTAAATATTTAGCACCAGATAAACCTTTCTTATTGCATTTTATTTAATTACAAAATTCTTCATTTATATATTTAATTTTATGTGAACAGGAGTTTGGCTCAAAAATTGTCGTGCAAATTATTTTGAAGTAGTATCAAATGACCTTAAGTCTTTGTCTCATTAGAAGAAAAATGTTCCTTTTATAAAATATCGTTTAAGAAACCTTCACCAAGTGAATTACGCCTACTCCGGAAGGGAAGTGGCTTAACAGTATAATAATACAAAAGTCCCTTCATTTAAAAAATCTAAATACTAATGGAAATTAATTTTTCAGATTGAAAAGAGGAAAACTTGCCATAAATTAAAATGGGCCCTGATCCGTGGGATGACTATTAAGGCCACCGTTTCTCGTGAAACTTCAACTTTCCAATTTTTCGGGAAAGTACCCAACGAAATTTTGGAAACCACATCCGACAACCTTGAACTGTACATGACTATGTATATTTTAAAATAAACTTAGTCTGAAAATAATAAAAAAAATCTGAACCTTTTTATTTGAATTATAATCTAGGCTTAATTTAGGGGTTAAGGGACTGCTTTTAAATTTCAATAGGATCTTAATTTAAGCCCTTTTTCTGCCTATCGGCTAAATTCTGGCCTAAATAGAATCTTCATTCAAACCCAGATTCTATCTAGGAGCTAATTTCTATTCCGTGCAGCAGCTTCATTCAAGCATACATTTATTTAGGCTTGTTACTTATTTTTAGTCTATTATTGGGCCAACTTCTAGATCTATATGCGGCGGGTTTTAAGGTTTTAATCCTAGGCTAGTTTTTAACGGGACAGGTCTTCTTTATATTACACCTTGAAACAAGCCCACTTTTAGGCTTAAATCAAGACTTATTTTTTTCTGTGAAATTGAAATGCAATGCAAATTTAGAAAAAGATCGAAACTATTCACTGAATCAATACCTATATTATATGCACAATATGAAGTTGCTTGATTTTCAATGGATGAAAGCAATGGCAACAAAGTATTTTTTGAAACGAGTAATAGTATGTTGAAACATTATTGTATACTTATAAAAAGAAACTATAGTGTGGTAAACAACTATCTTCTGCTTAAAGTAATGATAAAAAGGTTTAAATAAATTTTGACTAGTAATTCAAAGCGCTCCTTGCTGTAACTCTGTGAAAAATTGTGCAAGTCTCATAAGATACACGTATGCATTTTAGAAGCCACCATAATATCAATATACATATAATAGAGCCCCACATATGGAAATGCGTAGAATCCTAATATACAAGACATGGTAGTTTAACTAGAGAATCCATATGTATGCCAGCATGGAGTTTTTCACTATACAAGTATGTTAGGGTATACGAGGTGTGTTCAAAAAATAAGGTGACTTTATGGTTTTCTCAAAAAATATTCATTTATTCCTCAATATTTATGTTGTCCCTTCAAAGTAATCCCCCTCAGATATAATACACTTCTGCTAACGCTTTTTCCAATCATCGAAGTACTTCTGATAATCATTTTGTGGTATAGCCTTGAGTTCTTTCAGCGATGCAGTTTTCATCTCCTCAATCGTTGAAAATCGTTGTCCTTTCATGGGTCTCTTCAGTTTTGGGAAAAGAAAAGTCACTGGGGGCCAAATCCGGTGAATATGGAGGCTGAGGCATGACTATGGTGCTGTTTTTGGTCAGAAAATCTTTCACAAGCAACGATGAATGAGCAGGTGCATTATCGTGATGCAAAAGCCACGAATTGTTTTTCCAGAGTTCCGGACGTTTTTTGCGTATCGCCTCTCGCAAACGGCGCATAACTTGAAGGTAATACTCCTTATTGACCGTACGACCTTGTGGTAAGAATTCCTGATGCACTACGCCACGGTAATCAAAGAAGACAGTGAGCAAAACCTACACATTTGACCGAACTTGACGTACTTTTTTCGGTCTTGGAGACTCAGGATGCTTCCACAGAGATGATTGGGCTTTAGTTTCGACGTCATAACCATATGCCCACGATTCATCCCCAGTTATAACCCTTTTGAGAAAATCAGGATCATTATAGACTTCATTCAACATCTCCGAAGCGATGGTCATGCGATGGATCTTTTGATCAACATTAAGCAGTTTTGGAATAAATTTCGTTGACACACGTCTCATGCCCAAAACGTCCGAAAAGATAGCATGGCATGAGCCAACCGATATGCCAACATCTTCAGCAACTTCTCTGATGGTAATTCGGCGATTTTATTAACACCATTTCTTCCACTGCTTGAACGTTTTCATCTGCTGTTGACGTGCTGGGACGTCAAGGGCGAGGTTCATCTTCGACATCCTCTCGGCCTTCTTGGAACAGCTTGTACAACTTTTACACATTTTTCTTACTCAGAGTAGACTCACTGTATGCAACTGTCAACATTTCAAGAGTTTTAGAGCACTGGATTCCATTTTTCACACAAAATTTAATGCAAAATCTTTGCTCCATTTTTTTTTTTTTTTTTAAGAAAATCGCCGAGCACACCAAACCCTTTCTAACCTTTTACGCCTCTGCCAGAAAAACAACACGAGCTATATAGTCGAAACTGTGAACATATGATCGTGACGAGTGTACCAACACAAGAAAAAAACAAAAAATTTAAAACTTGAATGTACGTAGCTCGCGAAAATTGAAAAGTCACCTTACTTTTTGAACGCACCTCGTATCCCTTATGGCTGTATGTCAGGGAATTACGATTTCAGAGGCTTAGCAATACTAGCCTTACAGACATAGATCTATGGCTCTGATGACATGCTTCACAAAAAGAGTTCGCTGAAACGACGTCTAGGATCGATAAACAGCTATGCTATCGGCCTTAACTTGAATGTCGCTACGGTATACGTGATTTAGTTATTCGAAAGACACTCTATTTTTATATCAGTTTCCCTAGAAAGTTGTCATTTTAAACTGCATGAGTTTATTTAACATGATTCAGGAGATGATCAGAACAATTAATTCTAATTCATCTCAAAACAAACCAATTCATTTGCCAACTTCAGATTTAATAGTGAACATTCAATGACGTTGTAAAAACAAAGTCTGAATTTTAGTCTATTGGTTTTAAAGAAAGATTTAATTGTTTTGTCTTAGGATGAAGATACTTCGTGCTGTACAGTGAGAAAAAAGTACCCTTGAATAAAAAGTACCAGAGCTTTTGAATTCCGCATTATTAATACAATAGTTTATGTCAATTAGTTCAATAAATTTGGCTTTAAGTAAAATATTTCGAGTTTTTTTATTCAAAAATACAGCAATATAGATTAAAATATTGAAGATTATATGAAGCTCAAGCATATAAAGTTAGAAAAAATAAATGAACATTCATTTCAAGAAAATGTTGTATTTAAAGTGTTAAACATACTTTTGAATTAACAAAGTACGTTTAACACTTTAAATACTGTAGTTACAATTAATGGCGCTTTCGAATACGGTCAAAAGCATACACTATCAAATCTACAGCATCTGTGATTGAAACTATGAAAAGTAAATTTTGAGTCATCTGTATATTCTATTATCAGATCAAGATATGTATTTCTTTCTAAGTCGAAAGATTTCAACGTGAAGAAAAATTTGTTGTATAAAACAAAAATGCAAATGTTTAAAAAAATTGCGTAACTGTCTGTAAGACATAGTAAAATTGAACTAAAAGTATTGAACCTCTCCAATCTATAAAATATTTTTATGATTCATAAGCGTACAGAAATGGTTTAAATTAATATATTTTGGAATCTTCCAAAAAAATTTGAACGCCATCAAATTAAGCTGGAAATATATACAGAAAACACTGAAACACATTTCCTGCCGATGTGATTGGTACATTCAAATTTGTTTCAAAGTTTGAACTTGGCAATTTATCAACAGACGACCGAAAAATCCAGAAAAATAAAAATTATAAAATTGATACAAAATTTCTTGGATACAAATATTTGATCTCTGTGTTTTTAATAAATAAATATTATTTAATTTTTAAAAACAACAATTTTCTAATTTCTATAATTCAGGAATTTCGTCATTCGGGAATTTTACAGTATCGGAAATGTTGTTTTCGGGATTTTTCAGTCGTCTGATATGACAGTAGAAATTAAAATATAAAAAATATATACAAACACTGCACATCTGAAATAAATGTGCCAAAATTTTCATAAGCATTGCTAACTAATTGAATTTTGAAACAATGTATCTTTAAAGTTCTAGTGTTTTTAAACAAATGGAGCGATAAAACAAAATAAAAAAGCATAATTTTTCATCAATAAAATATAATAATTGTGATAGTATTATTTATTATTAATGAACTAAATACTAACATAAATTAATAGGCAGAAATAAAAAATACTAATAATTATATCAACATTAATTTTAAAAAGATTATTCATTTTATACAAGTAATTATTGAATAACTAATCAGAGTAAATATTTAAGTCAAAATATGTTGGATTGTACAGTTTTTATTACGTAGTAAGTTAACTTTAAAAACACTCTTCTGGTTACCATCAAAACTCAATCGACACGGTGTGTGCCAGATAGTTATTATAAACATAAGCAATGATTTCCTAGAGTGAAATACTATCCTTTATTGAGGACGTTCATTGGGTCTTTATGATTCTTTCTTTCAATCCTAATAGTTTAGTCATGAGAAACTCTTTATCGAATACAGACGTTTCTTCCTCGTGCGATATGAATAAAGAATTCAAATTTAAAAGAGTTTAAATTCACTGCGTTTTATTTGATTTATTCACCTATTTCCATTAGGTTATGGGTTTATTTAAGTTGTGAAAATTTTTATTTGTTTGAGTGTTAAGTTCTTAATGCAAGTAAAAATGAATAGATCACAGGACAAGAGAAATATACAGCCATTTAATGGCAGTAAATATATTGCTTCGAAACATAGGATTCGGAATTTGTTGGATGAACTTGATGTTCTTGAAGTGATAGACGGGGAATGTCGGGGTATCTGTCAGACACATATCTCAAATATGATAGACCTGGATGTACTGCGAAATCTATTCTGAACAGTTTAGATGCCATTTACGAAAGAAAAGGTGCGGCTACTGAAGTGTCTGTTCGTAACCGGAAGTGACAAGTTGATGTTTCTATTGGACTCTGGAGCATCAGATCACCTCATAAATAATGACACCGTGTTCTCAAGTTCGATTGAGTTGCATCCACCGAAGAAAATCTACATAGCTAAAAATGAACAGTTTATTACAGCAGCAAAGAAAGGAAAAATCCACGTGTCGAGCAATTTGGGATTTGAGTGTACTCTTGAAGACCTTTTCTACCGCCCGGAGGTTCCTAACAATTTGCTATCAGTCAGGAAAATGCAACAAAAAGGGATGAGTATCATCTTTAATGAGAAAGGTGGAGTTTACATAAGCAAACAAATGGTAATGTATGGTGAGCCCTCAAATAATTTAGTAACTGTTAATTTTAAAGTTATGAAAAGGCAAAATTTCAATAATAATTCTCAAATGTATAATGCAATAGGCAATAATTATGATTTGTGGCACCAGCGTTTAGGCCACATAGGCAAGGCAAAATTTTTAGAATTGAAAAATAAACAAATGGTCGTAGATTTAGGTCATCTCGAAAAAGTGACTCCAACTGATGAATTATGCGAAGCATGTGTTCATGGTAAACAAGCTCGGTTACCATTTGAGAAAGTAAAAGATAGGATTCACGTAAAAAGACGCTTGTTTATAGTTTATATAGTTTATATAAACGTGTGTGGTCCTGTCACTCCTTCTACAATTAACGGCAAAAACTATTACGTATCATTTATGGATGAATTCACTCACTACGTATTTAATTTCTAATAAGTCCGAAGTTTTTTCAGTTTTTAAAGATTTTGTGGCAAAGAGTGAGGCTCATTTTAATTGAAAAATTATGAATTTGTACGTATTGCGATAACGGTAGAGAATATTTATCAAATGAAATGAAAAACTATTTGGTAGAAAAGGGAATTACTTATCATTTGACTGTTCCGCGAACTCCTCAATTAAATGGTGTGGCGGAAAGAATGAACCGAACTATAACTGAAAGAGCACGCGCAATGATAAATGGCGCAGGTCTAGAAAAAGAGTTCTGGGGAGAAGCGGTTCTCACTGCTATCTATTTAATTAACCTAACTCCCACAAAAGCTATAAATGTAAATAAAACGCCCTTGAATTTTGGCATAGTAAAAAACCAAATCTAAAATATTAAAAGGTTTTCGGTTTAACAGTTTAATTTCATAATAAAAATCCTGGATAGGAATATCCGTTGGTTTTGAACCGAATGCGTATAAAGTTTGGGATGTAGAAAATAATAAGTTTGTGTTAGTGAGGGATGAAATTGTAGATGAGGTAAATTACTTAAAATCTCGGCCAGTGACGAAAGAAGTAAATCAAAAGGTCTGTCGTGAAACTGATGCATCTGACGTATTGTCAAAATCAGTACAAATGCAAAGTAGTAAATCTGATGTTGAGAAATCAGATGGGTTAAAAACTAGTAAATCTGATGTTGAAAAATCAGATGTGTTTAAGACAGGTAAATCTAATAAAAATGATAAATTAGACACACTGGAGCCGATGGATGAAAAAGTAATTCAAAATCGCGAAATTAGTAAATCTGTAATTGAAACACAAATAGAAAATCAAGTATTACCAGAAAATGAAGTAGGGAGTAGAAGGAGTGACAGGATTAAACTACGCCCTCATATTTCTTACGATAAAAATGCTGTATAGAATGATTATCTCTTTTGCCATTCAAGATGAAATAAATTCACTCATGATAAATAAAACTTGGACATTAGTAACGAGGCCAAGAGAGAGAAACATTGTAGACTGTAAATGGGTTTTTACTATCAAAAACGATGAATTTGGGAATCCTGAAAAATACAAAGCTCGTTTAGTAGCTCGCGGTTTTAGTCAGAAGTATTTAGAAGATTACGATGAGACATTTGCACCACTTGCGAGAATTTCGAGTTTTCGATTTATAGTTGCATTTGCGAATCAAAATGAATTGTTAATTCATCACATGGATGTGAAAACCGCATTTTTAAATGGCGTATTGAAAGAAGAAATTTATATGAGAGTTCCATAAAATGTCAAAAGTAATAGCAATCAGATTTTCAAATTAAATAAAGCTTTGTAAGGTCTGAAACAGCTGCGAGATGTCGGTTTCAAATGTTTGAAAAAGCTCTTATAAAAAAAGGCTTCCGAAATTCATCAGTTGATCATTGCATTTATATTCTTGATAAGGGAAAAATATAGGAAAATATATATGTGGTACTATATGTAGACGATCTCGTAGTTTTGACTGTTAATGATGCGACAATGAAAAGTTTTAAAAATTATTTGATGAACAAATTTAGAATGACAGATTTGGGTGATATTAAATTATTTTTGAAAATTAAAGTTGAAAGAAACAATGGAAAATTAACGTTGGACCAAAGTGCTTATATTAAAACAGTTTAAAAAAAGTTTAATATGTACAGTTGCAAATCTGTAAATACACCTCTCCCAAGTAAATTGGATTATGTAGCTCAGGGTTCTGATAAAAAATACGAAGCACCCTGTCCAAATTTGATTGGATGTTTGATGTATATAATGATTTGTACCAGACCTGATTTAAGTGCGATAGTAAATATCTTGAGTCGATATGCAAAGAAAAATAACGAAGAACTTTGGCAAAATCTAAAAAGGGTTCGAAGATATCTTGAAGGTACAGCTGATATTAAATTGATTTATGTCAAGAATGACTTTGAAGAATTCTTGAGTTGTTATGTTGATTCCGATTGGGGTGGTGGTGAAGGAACAGATCGAAAAGCACAACGGGTTATTTGTTTAAGTTGTATGAACGCGGGTTGCATCAATATCGCGAATAATCCAAGCAGTCACAAACGGTCAAAGCATATTGATATAAAGTATCATGTCTCGAGAGAACAAGTAGAGAAAAATGTAATAAAACTGAAATTTATTCCTACAGGTAGCCAACTGGCAGACGCACTTGACAAAGCCACTGTCAGCAGTAAAATTTCTGGAGTTTAGAACAGGAATGGGCCTGGAATAACTGAACTGCTATATAATAAATATTTGTAATGCTTAAATTTTAATGGTCTGGTTGGGTGTTTCTGGGTTTCCCCAATCCTATGCAACGAATTTTGGACCATTTTGTACTAGCCCCAGAAAACGCGAGGAAGGTCTGTCTTTTGTTAAATATATAGTATTAAGAATTAAATGTAAAAATAATGTACATAATGTGTAAATTATAAGTTTTGAGTTTTAGTATACAGTTAATAGCACATTGTACGGAAATGTTGTCGATTAATTTTTGAGGAGGCGTGTTGCATTGTACGGTTTCTATTACGTAGTAAGTTAACTTTAAAAACACTCTTCTGGTTACCATCAAAACTCAATCGACACGGTGCATGCCAGATAGTTATTATAAACATAAGCAATGATTTCCTAGAGTGAAATACTATCCTTTAGTGACAACGTTCATTGGGTCTTTATGATTTTTTCTTTTAATCCTAATAGTTTAGTCATGAGAAACTCTTTATCGAATACAGACGTTTCTTCCTCGTGCGATATGAATAAAGAATTCAAATTTAAAAGAGTTTAAATTCACTGCGGTTTATTTGATTTATTCACCTATTTCCATTAAAATATAAATTAAAAACGATTTTTTTTAAATATTGATAAAATTTTAAATTATCTAAGTACGTTTAAAAATTTATTTATCGTTCTTAATATATTTGTGGGTGATAATCGTCGTAAACAAATTTAAAACATAACGTTTTTCGACAACAAGGGCAACAAATTACGATAAATTACGATTATACAAATAAATGAATCGAAAAGTGTCTGCATGATAGTTATTTCCAAATAATTTTACTATTTTGGAGAGAAAAAAATTAATCGCCGGGGGGGGGGGGGCATTAAAATTTATTAATTGACATATTTACAATGCGAAAAATAGAAAAAAAATGTTTAAAAAAGTTGTAAAATAGAGTTTGAACTAGCGAGAGCCTAGTCGTTAGATAGGCCCTTTACCACTGGGCCAGTGACGCAGGCTGGAAAGAGCAGCGCGTGACTCGGTTGAGTTATGGATGAGAGTTATCGGCTGAGCTTCAACGAGCGTGATTTTCATACGCTCAAAATTTTTAAACAAGGGCCCACCTGCAAAGAAGCCGAAACACGTGTCTAATTAATGAAAAGAGGTATTTCGGGTATACACGATTGGAACCCGAAATATCTCTTTTTATCAAAATGAATCATCGTGAAAGAATTAAATCTATTACGTGTCTAATTCTTTTTGACATACTATCGATTGATGATAGTTTAAACAAAAAGTCAATGTTGCAGAGGAGGCATTTCCCTTGAAAGTTCAAAAGTGTCGAATGAATGCCATCAGTATTTATGATATCGTTCTCAGCATGGCGTCGAAACTTTATGGATAAGGCGTGCGATTTTAAGCGAGCGCAGTGCGTTCGATTCTCGTCGATTGCGGATATTTTAATAAAGTGCGTTTCTTATTAGTTTAAATAATACGTCTTCCCTAACCAAAGTCAACAAATAGTTTAGTTTAGAATAATGTTTAACATGTAGTTAACTTTATAATATTTTAATTTTAGGTCTATGGCGTCTTCCGTTGAGTTTAATCAATTTTTTAATAATTTAATCATATTTTATTTCAATGAAGAAAAAAAAGAAACAATAGCATATGCTTTTGAATTGATTATATATGCAATAAGTTTATTTTCTGAGTCGAAATCATGTCCAAGTTAAGCATCAAATCGTCATATGGTGGAGATTGTAGTTCTAACGTCAGTTCCACCAAAAACT